>NC_090646.1:546158500-546426000 GCF_040937935.1 Hyperolius riggenbachi
AAGTTATTGTAATGGAGTAGCATCAGGGGTAAGTGTAGTTGGTGGGGGTAGTACAGGTGGGCAATTTTGTGGGAAAAAGGGTCCATAACACCTGCATTATAGACGCACCAGGTTTAGTATTGCACTTGCGCCGACTGGTGTATTTTCAAAGCCACCTAGCGGCGGATCCAGGCAACCTGGAGGAAGCCCCAGGTATGTATAATTTTTTTCATGGTCTCAGGTACAGTTTAACAAGAAATTATATATAAATATTGCAGTTAGTTTATAAGTGCAGCCTGTATTTGCATTATGGGTCTGCTATACTATGATTTTTTATTTTTTTTTTAGCTCAAGTGATCATTGGAGGTATTAAAATATCGGTTTGTGTGGGGGAAGAGTTTGCAGCACTGTACGTGGACTATAAGAGTTACTGAAAGGCCAATGAAATAGCAGCTTTGGAATTGCACTAATGGGAACCTAGCCACCAGGTCCAGATATGTACTTTACTGCCCAAGGCCACTGTCAGCAGCCACCCCCTTCAGTACAGATGACTCCCCCCCCCCCCCAGTATAGGTAGCCAGATGACCATCCCCTCAGTTTAGATAGCCTGATGATCCCTCCCCTTGTCTCCAGTATAGGTATCCTGATGACCCCCTTCCTTCTAGTATAAGAAGCCAGATAATCCACTCCACCTTTCGTATAGATAGCCTGATGACCCCCTCCTAGTATATGTAGCCAGGTGACCCATTCCTTCCCCCTAGTATAGCCTGCTGCCCACCCGCCCCTGATCCTGTGGTGCCCTAGGCCGTGGCCTATGTGTCCTTAGCTTAAATCTGGCCCTGCTAGCCACAAGAAGAGCTTTATTTTGTTTATTTTTTTTTAGTGGGGGGGGTGTAAAACTGCAATCCCCTCTTCTTCAGCAGGTTGGCCACATCATAACTTCTATAAACAATTATTTCACACTAGTGGACCTAAGCCCGTTTAAAAACGGGCTAGGTCTTCATTGCACATGCGCCCGCCGCACATGCACCCGAACCGCGCTCGCCCGCCCCTTGGCTGTGCGGCTCACGTCACTCTTCCTCATGGTCTCTGCGTCCCTGCACATGCGCAGATGGGACATTCACAGGGACACGGGACGCAGAGACAGTAGGGTTTTATTATATCGGAGTGCTCTGAAGCTTATCACACCACCTTCCCCTGGAATTTTGACCATGGCAGAGGACTTTTTTTTTTTTTTTTGCATGATTCAGTGTGACTGTGAGCTTTCTGAGTTAATCTAATATTACATTCAACATATTCCCCGAATCCCCATATGAATCAGCCTAGGCTTTTGGAAAGTATCAAAAAAAAAAGTATCTTCTGTGATCTATTTTTTTTTTTTTTTATGATTATTTGTCTAGTGACAGATGGAATGTCTACAACATTATAAAAATTGTGCACATTTACATAATTTCCTACACAAATATGAATTCTTTAATGAAAATGGGGATAGGCCAAATTATGAAATGACCTTTCCATTGCATGTTGCACTGGCATTATTTGCACCTAAAATGCCCATAATACACGACCCTGGCCAAAACTGTTGACACTTTGTTCCAAATAATTGACCAGTCTTTCTACACTTGGCTCAGTTCATGTGTGTTCATTTTGTCTCCACCAGAAACCTTACAAATTACTAAAATCCTATATCAATCCAGAAAGAGACTACAAATGGGCTGGAAAAAATGATCAGTATTATAAGGGCTCATTCAAACAAATACACAACGCATGCACAAACTGCGCTGAGGGGTCCAACACATAACCTGCTGGGAAATCACGTGCATCATCCGTTAGTGTTACCACTTTCTATATTGTGAGTGGTAACATGAAAGTCAATGGACTTGCACATTACCATGTGTGTTGCACACATTGGGCTCGATTCACTAAGGGCCCATTCACACTTGCAAAACTATCATTTTGCTCAGGCGATTGAAAAAAAATCACCATTCACACTTGCCGATTTTTTATTTTTTTTTCCGTAATCACGTTTAGCGCTTCTATAGCATTGAAACGTGATCGCCGGGAAAACGCCTGAAAATGGTGCAGGATACAAATTTGCATTTGGCGATTTGCGTGAATCGCCGGCGATTAATGCAAATTGCCCAAGTGAGAATGGGCCCATAGGGTATTATGACACTAGCGCTTTTTAAGCAGCAGTTATCACGTGATCTGCCGCGTGCAAAGGTTTTCACGCTCACAGTTATTTTGCGTGATAAGCGAAGGTTTGCACACGATGACGTGCACGTTTCATGTGAAATGCGCACCTGATCGCGCACCTGATCACGCGCTAACCTTCACTTATCATGTGAAGCAACAATGTGCGCATGAAAACCTTTGCGCGCAGCAGATCGCGTGATAACTGCTGCGATAGCAGTTCACGCTTTAGGGCCCATTCACACTTGAGCATTTTACTATCACGCTTTAGCGAATCGAGCCCAATATATGGTGTAGTATAAATGACAGCACTGCCCATTGTTTGAAAGAGCCCTAAAAAAAAATGTAAGATTTCTAGCAGGTGATTTTCCTTTGCAGAGGAATGCCATGACGTGGCAATGGAATAGGAATACCAAAGTTAGATACTTACTGTACATCCATAGTAGTAAGCCTCTGGATAATCCTGAGACTTTTCAGGGCTAATCCAGTGCTTGGTCCCTCTGAATACATCTGACTAGAGCTTGCCAAATATGGCCATGGCCATGCTCCCATCCATACAGTATAATATCTGTACTGGCCATGCTCTTTTTCCTCTATGCATGAGCAGCGTCATTGGGCATGCACAGACTGTGTGCTTGCACATGCTTCGTACGGATAAGCTGTAACATGGATGGGAGCATTGCCACAAAGAAAAGAATCTGGGAAGCCGCTGGACCATCCAGAAGCTTCCTACTACTTGTGTAATTCTTTACAGTATCTTTTTAACCACTTTCCCCACCACTATAGTATATCTGTCAGCTGTGGCATCCTCCAAGCCACAGCCACGTAGATATACTGACCTGCTTTCAGCCCTGCTGTGCACGATCGGGTGCGCTTCAGAGCGCCCCCCCGCACTGTCGGCTGCCTTACTAATTGGCAAAAGGGAACATGTTCCCTTGTAGCCAATTAGTGACCCCCCGGGGATGAACGATCACCACTGTAGCAAACCACGTGATCCTTCATCTCCCCCTCCTCCGTGCACAAATGACCAAAAACATGTAAATAAAGCTGCCTCTCTCACCTTACCTCGTTCCAGCGATGAGCCTACAGCCCGAGCATCCGATCCCAGCTCTGAACTCAGATGACGTCATCAAGCCGGGACCCGGGTTACCGGCAATACGTGGCTGGGATCGGATGCTCAGGCTGCAGGCTCATCGCTGGAACAAGGTAAGGTAAGAGTGGCAGCTTTATTTACATGTTTTTGGCCATCTGTGCATGGAGGGGCTGCCTGATGGAGGGGGCGCACATCTGGCTATCCACACTGGGGGGGAGGGGGGTTATGGGGTGCAAAACAACTGCCAGGCATCTGGGTAACTGGTGGATAAAATATAACAATGGGGGATCATTTGGTTACCTGGGGAGGGGTAACCTAATACTGGGGCACATCTGGCTATAATTGGTGGGGGGCAATTCTAGGGGCAAATATGGCTATAAAGGGGGAAATTTTATCCTGGAGACACATCTGCCTATAATGAGGGGTGTCAATCCTGGCGGCGTTACTGTCTCTGTACTGGGGGGTGGTAGATACAAGGGACACATCTGACTATACTGTGCTGATATTGGGGTCACATCTGGCTAAACTGGGAAGGTTGGGCTAATACTCGGGGCACATCTGACTATATTAGGGGGGACATAAAACTGGTGGAATGGGTTTTTCACTGTGGCACTTTTTATTTTTAAACTGGAATTGTTAAGAACTGAGAAATGATGATTTTTTTTTTTTTTTTGCTCCCTTCTTTCAATTAAAGTGCTTAGAAAACAAAATTGTTCTTGGGAGTAAATACCCCCCCCCCCCCCCCCATTGAAAGCCTGGTTTGTCTTGAAAAAAAACTATATATAGATCAATTAGGTGTAGGGAGTAGGGATAAAGTTATTGATGATTGAATAGGGACATAGCTAAAACGTCAAAACTGCTCTGGTCAATAAGGGGAAAACGAGGTCTGGATGTGAAGTGGTTAAAATTAAAAAAAAAAAAAAATTCAAAGAGATCTTTAAATATTCCTTAAAGTGGACCTGTACTCAGAGCTTCCTCTCTGTGCTAAAAGATAAGCAACAGTATAAGCTTTACAGAAAAACATTTCTTTGTTACAGCTGATACAAAACCTACAATAAATCTGAAGTGTGTCTACTTCCTGCTTTCACAGAAGCAGATATAGGGTTAACATGCTGTTTACAAATTCAATGCCCTCCTGAGGCAGCAGAGATTTCTGAGCAGACACAGCTGAGAGAGCAAACTACAGGTGTGGTTAGTCACAGATGAGGGGGAATTAGACAGGCTAAACTCTCTAAATGCATACAGAGTGCATTTAGCAGTTTCCTTCTGTGCTGTGCAAGAGGTCAGGTGCACTTCAAACAGTTAAGTGAACACGCACCTTTATTATGGGGAAAGGTGGGCAGGGAATTGTACGACTGGCTGCATGAGGAGATGGACAAGGGTAATGTTCAGCTTCTGGGGAAAAAATGAACTTTATCCTTCAGGGCTAGAACCCACTAGAGCATTTTGTTGTTTTTTTTGTTTTTTTTGTGTCTAGGGAGGTTTTCAAAACGCTAGCAATTTCCCTAAACGCTTAGCTAATGTTAATGGATTGGCCAAATTCCACTGGAGTGAGTGCGATTACCAAAATCGCAAACGCAGGACATGCAGCATTTTTGAGCGTTAGCGTTTCTGCAATGTAAAGTATATAAACGCTGGTTCATATATTGCTATACAGAGTGATTTGCTAGCATTTTTAAATTACTGTACACTGTAAAAAAATGAAAATTCATTGAAAGGATCAATCATAATTAAAAACGCTAATCGCAAATCGCTACACAATCGCTGGCAAAAAGCCTACAGTTTTTAAAATTTCTACCAAAATCGCCAGAAAATGCTCATTAAAAACGCTAGCGATTCCGATTAGCGATAGCACTTTGTAGTGGGTTCCAGGCCTCACGGATGGGATGGGGAGTACTTTTAACCTTACACTATGGACAAATTATAAGATTTGTTTAAAAATGAGATGTTTCGGAAGAGTATAGGATATTTGGAGGCATGTTTAGCGTTCACTGTTTAAGAACCACTTCAGGCCTTGTTCACGTTATATCCGTTTTTGAAACATTTTTAAGCGCAAGCGATTTTCAAAATCACCCTGAAAGCGGTTGTGCAATGATTCTCTATGATAGAGTTCATATCAGAGCGGTCCGTTTGCGATCCGCTTTGAAAAGGTGTGCTTGTGCCATTTTTGAGGCGATTTGCCTCAATGGAAAGTATAGGAAAAATGCTCACAAAATCACTTTGGCAAGCGATTGCGTGAGTGTTTTTAAAAAAAATATTGTATGTATTCCGGATTTTGTCCCTGATAAAAAGACGGAAGCGCTCTGCAAAAGCGCTTACAAAAACGTGCACAAAAATGAGTGCATGCGCAGAAAATCGCTGGAAAACGCTTTAAGAAAACGCCCACCGCGGACGGACACACGAGCCAAACGCAATGTGAACAAGGCCGCAGGTACACTTTACAGCATATTATACATAAAGAAACCCATATTCTCCAAATAAGCTGCAATAACTGACGTGACTGAAGGAACAGTTGAACACATTCTGGAGTTTTTCTTTAATTTGTAACCTTAATGAGTTGCAAATGCCACATTATTAAAAGTATAAATTTAATTAGTTTATTGCAGGAAAAATGTTTCTCTTTTGTTCCTGTGCAAGTGAGTGAGGAGAAAAAGAGAAATAAAGAAACCATGACGAAGTGAGAAAGAAAGGGATAGTATTTATAGGGAGTTTGTATGTTTTCACTATGTTCTGTGTTCTCTCACACACCAAAATCATAGTAATTACTCTGTAATGTACATAATAATACTACCTAATAATAATATGACACCACACCAGGACTATGGTAAGGATTAGATTGTGAGCTCCTCTGTAGGACAGGTAGGGACATGATTATGTACTCTGTAAAGCACTGTGAAACTCTTCAGTGCTATAAAAATTTATGTATATGGACCCCCTATAGGTGTTCCCTCTAGGGGAACTTCAGCCTAAACAAATATACTGTCATTAAGTTACATTAGTTATGTTAATTAAAATGGATAGGTAATATACAGGATCTTCTCAAAAAATTAGCATATTGTGATAAAGTTCATTATTTTCTGTAATGTACTGATAAACCTTAGACTTTCATATATTTTAGATTCATTACACACAACTCATTACATACAACACTCTGGATGAGCTTAAGGCCGCTACCGAAGCATCCTGGGCCTCCATAACACCTGAGCAGTGCCACAGGCTGATTGCCTCCATGCCACGCCACATTGAAGCAGTCATTTCTGCAAAAGGATTCCCTACCAAGTATTGAGTGCATAACTGAACATAATTATTTGAAGGTTGACTTTTTTTTTGTTTCAAAAACTTTTTTTTTGTTTCAAAAACTTTTTTTGTTTCAAAAACTTTTTTTTTTATTTTGTTTCAAAAACACTTTTCTACCTCACTTGTGTGTAATGAATCTAAAATATATAAAAGTCTAATGTATATCAGTACATTACAGAAAATAATGAACTTTATCACAATATGCTAATTTTTTGAGAAGATCCTGTAATCTCTTACCCACCCTGTTTTAAGGCAAATGTTTGAAATTTCATGGGGGCAGCCATCTTTTTGGGTGAAAGGAGGTACAGGGAGCTTGAGATATAGTTCCATCTGTCCTGTGTCCTGATCACTTCTACCAGCTGTGCTTGCTAGGCTTCAAATCTCAAATTCAACATGTAAAAAAAAAAATTGCACCAAAACAGCAGGAGAACATCAGAAATCCCATCATGCTTTGCAAAGCATCAGGGGAAAAATGCCCGGGGCAGTTTTCTTCTGTGCAACTAAAAATGAGGCTTGGGTAAGAAAAAAAAGGTTCTGATGCTGTGAAACTGTTAAACACCAAGCCTTTTCAGTGCTGCTGAGTAGATTTTTAGTCTGGAGGTTCACTTTAAATGCCTAAACAAACCAAGGTCCTCCTTAGGGTTGAGTACACACATATAATTTTGAATGCCCAGTGACTGACCAATGTTTCCAGCTCCATGTAGTATGAGTGCCAACAAATATTAACTACTATGAACAGACTGTGCAGGAAAGCTCCAATGCGGCATTAAAGTGGTAAAATTAGTTGATCATTGGCCAATTAAAAGTGGATGTGTGTCCCAGGCTTCAGAGAGTTTCCTGTGGGCTTTTTTTTTTTTTTTCAGTTAGGCCCAATATCGATCTTTGCACCAGAGAAAAATATAATCTAAAGTCCAAATTTTTACATTACAACATTACATCGTTGGTTTCAGGTGGGAAGGTGGCCACTAATTATACAATTTTCGGAATGATCGGTTACGAATGATTCTTCGTATGAAGGATCGTAAATGATCATTTGGGACCACTAATGGACAAAAATCTCCTAACCAATACGAACAGATTTAAGAAGGCGATCCATATTTTAGTTTGAGCCTATTAATCTGATCGGATTGGTTAGGAGATTTTTGTCCATTAGTGGTCCCAAACCATCATTTACGATCGTTCATACCAACAATCGTTCTCAATCAAACGTTCAGCAAATTGTATCATTTGTGGCCACCTTTACACTATACATTTAGTAAATGTACACTTTTTTTTTTCTACAAGAGTTTTCTGTATTTTTCCGCAACAAGAGTTTGCTCTTTAAAGTGATGTGAATGACTGCTTAACAGACGTACACGTTTGTTTTTCAGCTCCTGTAGTCGATTTCCCTTAGCATGTCTTAGCTGAGCAGGCCTGAACCAGGAGAAAGACAAAATAATTGGCTTCCTTGAGGCAACAGGCATTCTCTCTGCTTCTCTTCATCTCTGATGCAGAGAATAGAGAGCTTGCCAGTTGAGTACATCTTTGTAATGAACTGAAACCTCCTGTAATTTATCATAACAGGTCTAGTGTTTATAGGTCTAACTAGTCAAGAAATTTGGCTCACAGGAATCTTTTGAAACTTGACGGTCTCCAGAATGCTACCCTTTCGAATCACAGGTTAAACACAATTGTTATACTTCAGCCCCCCTTTACACACTTTGTACATACCAGTGAAATCCTTAGAGTAAACCCTGAACTGAGTGATATGAAGGCTACTATATGTATTTTATTGTTAAACACTAGTTGCCTGGCTGTCCTGCTGATCTCTTTGGCTGCAGTAGTGTCTGAATCACACACCTGAAACAAACATGTGGCTAATGTAGTCAGACTTCAGTCAGAAATGTGTTCAGGGTCTATGGCAGCGATGGCTAACCTTGGCACTCCAGCTGTGACAAAACTACAAATCCCATCATGCCTCTGCCTCCCCGAGTTATGCTTAGAGCTGTCAGAGTATTGCAATGCCTTATGGGACTTGTAGTTCCACCACAGCTGGAGTGCCAAGGTTAGCCATCACTGGTCTATGGCTTAGGCTCCTTTCACACTTTAAAGGGAACCCAAGGTGAGAGGGATATGGAGACCGACATGTTTGTTTCCTTTCAAATAATGCACTTTGCCTGGCTGTCCTGCTGATCCGCTGCCTCTAATACTTTAAGCCATAAACCCCGAACAAGCATGCAGATCAGATGTCTGACAAATCTGACAAGATTAGCTGCATGCTTGTTTCAGGTGTGTGATTTAGACCCTACTGACCAGAAAGATCAGCAGGACTGCAGGCAACTGGTATTGTTTTAAATGGTAGAGGGAATATGTCAGCTTCCGTAGTTCTCATAACTTGGGTTCCTTTTAAACATTCCATTGCAAAAGTGTGCAATGCACGGCAACAGTGTGGCGCAACCATGCAGTGAGGCATACAGTAAAATGAAAGTATGCCTCACTGTAAATGCACATAGCACAAGAGAATCACTAGCATTATCCCTAGGGAACCTGACGCACCGCAATCAATGTGATGGCCACATAAGGCTATCAGTGCTTCTGCATCAGGATGTGATGTACTTGTGCAATGCAATGGCAGAGATGTGAAAGGACCCTAAAAGCATAAGAGGTAGAGACTCAGCAAGACAGCCAGGCAATCTGCATTATTTAAAAGAAAATAAATGTCAGCTTCCATATCTCTCTCCATTAAGGTGTGCATTAAGTTATGCTTGAGGGCATATTCATAGTGGGACGTTGCGTTGTAATGCGACAGTCGCAGCGCAGTGTTACACTGCAACACGAAAAAAAAGGTGGTAATGCACCTTAAAGAGACTTTGAAGCCTCCCCTAAATCACTGTTTTTACTTCACAACCCTGTTAATCATGAATGCCCCCTCTGAAACGCCACATCCCCGCGGCTGAAATCTCAATTAATCCCCCAAAACCACAGGGCAAAAATCCACGACTTTCCTGGTCGTGGATTTTGCTGCCCGAGAGAGGCAGAGCTTTGCGCTGTAGCTCTGCCTCCAGCCCAATCAATCTGTGCTGATCTCCGCCTTTCTCTGCCCCTCTCAGTGAAAGAAGACTGAGAGGGCGGGGAGGAGGTGGAGATCCGTGCAGATTGACGGAATAGAGGCAGAGCTACTGCTCAAAGCTCTGCCTCTACAGGAAGCGCTGCCCAAATCTTCCCCAAGGGATTTTGGGGGGATTAATTGAGACTGCAGCTGCAGGGATGTGGCGTTTCAGGTAGGGCAATCATGCCTAACAGTATTGTGAAATAAAAACAATGATTTAGGGACGCTTTAGACTTTCTTTAACGCTGTGTTACCATGGCATACAGTAGATGCAGTGGAGCATAGTCAATGAAAAGTATGCTCTCTGTATCTGTTAAACGTCTGCGTTTAGAGGTAACGCACTGCATGCACACAACATTTACAACGTAACGTTAACCCCACTCTCTGAATGTCGTATAGGCTTAACATTACAGTGCGTTAACCTGCGTTATAAATGACTTTATAATGCAAGACATTAACGTCTCACTGTGAATGTGCCCTGAAAATTAAAGGGAACCTGAGGTGAGAGGGATATGGAGGCTGCTATATTTATTTCCTTGTAAACCACACCAGTTGCCTGGCAGCCCCGTTGATATTTTGGAATAAGTAGTGTCTGGGTGAAAACCCTGGAACAAGCATATGGCTAATCCAGTAAAACATGAGTCAACTGACTCAGAATACAGAATATCTGCTGCATGCTTGTTCAGGGTCTATGACTAAAAGTGTTAGAGACACATGGTCAGGAGGACTGCCAGGCAACTGGTATTGTTTGAAAGCAAATAAATATGGCAGCCTCCATATACCTCTCACCTCGGGTATCTTTTAAGCTTCCTGCACATGAGTGCAGCAGATGAGGTGGGGAAACTGATATGACATCATCAAATGTACTAAGCTTTGTAAGCTTACAAGGGGTGTATATGTTACGGCCAGAACCCAAAGTCTGGTCACTTCGGGTTCTGGCTGGTCAGAACGAGAAGTGGCTGCCTGATGCGGCCAATATGCAAAACGAGCGTTAATTGCGGACTTTGGCTGGCCAGATCGCGATGTGACTAAATGTGGCCGGCCAAGTCCCGAAGTCCCGTGCAGCTCACCGCTTCCCGCCTCCTTCTACATGGTGGCTTCTCACTGCACCATGGCCGGCAAAGTCCCGATCAGCTCACCACTTCCCGCCTCCTTCTACCCGGCAGCTTCTGACTCTACTGTTTCCCATGGCCAGCCAAGTCGGGATGAGCAGCTCACCGATTCCTGCCTCCTACTCGCCAGCTTCTGACAGCACCGCATCTGCCTTCTGAATTTCCCACTACCTTCTGTCTGCACTGCTAACCACTGCCTTTGATCTGCTCTCCAGCTGCTCCCCAAGCAGATTGCCGCTCACCGCCACCTTCCATCTTGTCTCGCAGAGATCCAGGGATGCCTTTCCTGCAGCCGACTGAAGCTGCTATCTCCGCCACCTTCCTTCTCTGGCTTCTGTCTTCTCTCCATCTTCTCCCTGCCGCCTTCCTTCTCTGCCTTCTGTCTTCTTTCCATCTTCTCCGCACCCGCCACCTTCCTTTTCTGCCTTCTGTCTTCTCTCTCAGGACCCGGGACTGCCTTTCATACTGTCAGCTGCAGCTGCTTTCCCTGCAGAGGACCCTGCAGAATTTTACCATCAAATGCACAGGACAGAAGTAAAACAGAGAGAAATGCATGCCTGTATGTATTTAGAGAGTTTAGCCTGTCTAATTAACCCCATCTGTAACTAATCACAAGTTTTAATTTGATCTCTTACCTGTGTCACCTGACTGCCATGGCAGATAAGCTCATTTGAAAGCACAGGATGTCAACACTTCGTCTGCTTTCAAGGAACACTGCAGAATTATTGCAGGATTGGTATCAGCTGTAACAAAGAAATGCTTTTCTTTAAACATTGTGCTGTATCTTTCAGAGCAGAGAGGAAGTTTTGAGTACCTTTCTTGCTGCCGGACAGGACCCTGGGATTGCTGGGATGTGCTGGGATTTGTGCATTTTGGACTTTGGCCAACTGACTTTGGCCATTTTGCAAACTGGCCAGCCAATGTCGGAAATTCCCAGCATTTTGGACTTCGGCCGACGTCAAATCGGCCAGTTCTAGAAATGGCCGGCCACTTCCCACTTTGGCCGATTTCTGGTTTTGGCCGTAACATATACAAAAGCAGGCTTGACATGCTTAAAATCCTCCAGGTGATTCTAATCAGAGGCGACAGATTTGCTTATGGAATCTGGAGCTCCTCCTTTAAGGTGGCCACTAACAATACAATTTCTAGCAAAAACTTGTTTGAGCGATCAGATAATTCTGATCGGTAGTGAAATATCATAATACTTCATTCACTACACCATTAACGAACCAATCTTTGCTTCCTATTTATTGCAACCAACAAGAAAATCCAAATTCTGGTTCAACAAAATCCAATCGGAAGATTATAACTGTTCGTAACAGATTGTGCCCATCAATGGAGATTTGCAACCAATCCAATCAGAATTATCTGAGTGCTCAAACGATTTTTCACTAGAAATTGGACCGTAAGTGACCTCCTTAATTCTAAATAATGCAGAGTTTTATAGGAAGAGCTAACGGTCACAAAGAAGGGGTGTCAATGTTAACCATTTCCGCCGCCCGGACGTGAAGCTCACGTCTGGGCGGCAGCTCAGCAGCGCTCCCGCGCTTGGGCGCGCTCCCGCCCGCGATCGCGGGCGCGCCCCCGCATCCCCGCTGTGCCGCCCGGTAGCCCTGGGATCAGTGAAAGGGAACATGGTTCCCGATCACCGATCCCTTTCCCCCGCAGAAAAACCGAAGCGCTCACCTGTGAGGCTCCGGCTCTTCTGCCCGGCCAGATTTCCGCATCCCCCTTGTACTTCCGCGTAGCAGGAAGTACAAGGAGGGAAACTAAAAACGAAGGTGGCCATCTTGTGGCCAAATAGTAAACTACAGCTACACATATTAAACATAACAATTTACACAGAAAACAACATTAAAAATTAACAGTTTATGTCCCACACCAAAATATTCCCCAAATAAAAGTTTTAATAGTAAAAAAAAAAAAATTACAATTAGAAAAAAAAAAAAAAAGACATAAATAGTTACCTAAGGGTCTGAACTTTTAAAATATGCATTTGAAGGGGGTATACTACAAACATTTTTAAAATTATAAGCTTGTAAATAGTGATGGACGCAAAACGGAAACGATGCACCTTTATTTACAAATAAAATATTGGCGCCATACATTGTGATAGGGACAAAATTTAAATGGTATAATAATCGAGACATACGGGCAAATAAAATACATAGGTTTTAATTATGGTAGCGTGGATTATTTTAAAGCTATAATGGCCGAAAACTGAGAATTAATGAATTTTTTCCATTTTTTTCTTATTAATCTTGTTAAAATGCATTTACGGTAAAGTGGCTCTTAGCAAAATGTACCACCCACAGAAAGCCTAATTAGTGGCGGAAAAAACAAGATATAGATCAATAAATTGTGATAAGTAGTGATAAAGTTATTAGCGAATGAATGGGAGGTGAAAATTGCTCTGATGCATAAGTCGAAAAATCCCCGCGGGCTGAAATGGTTAAAAAGCCCCGATTAGCAGCTGTAAACGCCGATATGGATTCTCGATAAAATAGTTGGTGTTAGCTGCTATTTACCATTTCTAGGCACTTATAACCACTATTTAGCAATTTATAGATACTATTTACTGCTTATAGCCGATTTTACCATTGCCACATATGGGCTTGATTCACAAAGCCGTGCTAAACAGTTAGCACGTGAAGAGCCGTTCACGGACTTTTGCGCGCGCAAAGTGCCGCGATTCATGCGATCGCTGACTTTTGCATGCGCAAATTGCACGTGCAAAAGTCCGCGATCACGTGAATCGCGGCACTTTGCCTAAACAGTTAACTCGGCTTTGTGAATCAAGCCCATGGCAACGAAAATGTTGCGGGTTAGGCACCACAAGGGGGGTTTAAGGCTTGGTACGGGTTGTTAACCGCTTCGTATCCAGACCTTGTTTCCCCCTTCTAGACCAGAGCAGTTTTGACAGTTTAGCTATGTCCCTATTTAATCAGCAATAACTTTATCCCTATTTATTATGACACATACATTAAATATATATTGCTTTTTTAAGGACAAACTAGGCTTTCATTGTATGACATTCTTTCCCTTAAACAATTATGTTTTCAATGCATTTTAATGGGGAAAAAAGGAAAAAAAAATAGAAAAAACACATTTCTTTGTTTCACCAATTCCAGTTTAAAAAGTGCTACTGTAGATAAAAAAACACAAATTTTGTTTGGCTATTCTTACCGCTCCTCAAAACTTTTATTATGATCTTGTTACAATTTATGGTGAAGATATTGGATTCTGAAATAATGCTACAGTGTGTATTTTTCACTATGAACTGAAAAAATAAAAGTATTTTTAATGGTAAAAATCAATCTCATTAGCTCATGGAACATATATTCCCTTTCACCAGTTAGTGCTGCATCAGATAGTGCCAGAAGTGTGCACAGGAGCAATGCCCTATCATGCACAGCACTGCTTCTGACGTATATCCATGCCCTTGAGGTTTAGATGAAGTCACAGAGGATGTAGATATACTGTAGTGAAATTATCCCTTTATGAAAGAGCTCATTGATAAATGAAATAAACACATGCACCTAGGCAAACCAATTAATGCATTTCCTTTTGGAGCTGTTGGCTGGGCTCTTAAATATAACAATGGCATTTGCAGGAACCTGATTGGAGGGATACAAAAGGAAATCACCACCGGGAGACTTGGCCGCAGGCTACAGCCGATATATGGCTTACCCTGCTGCTGCACAAGTCCCGGCTGCGTTAATTACTATTTTCCTTCCAGGTCGCCGTGGATGGTGGGGAATCATGTAATTCGACTGCCAGTTATTGCTGGCGGACAAATTACAGTGTTTTAAAAGTAATGAAGTTACTTCTTCTTACCATCTTCTGATGGCGCTGAAGTTACTGACTGTGCGCCGCTATAGCCGTAATTCCTATTACGGTCTATGGTGGCGCCGGCTGCACCCAAATCTCCTGCGCCAGGTTTCTTGCATTTGGATTGGTGAGCTGCCTGAAAAGACAGCTTAGAAATGATTACAAACTCTTGCGTTGAGAAATTGTTATTGTGGGCTACAGGCTGAAGTAATTTAAAATGGCTAATAAAAAAAACTAAATAGATAAAAATGAGAAATGTTATTTAATGCCTAGTCTTGTGAATATTTAATTGAAAACCACGGGTGTGAAAGTTTGCATAGCATCTCTCAAAATTTAGTTGCTTCAGTCTTGCAGTCAGCAGAAACTAGTGTGAAGGAAATAGTCAGTCTGAAGTGTATCCAACCAACTTTCTCTGTAATGCACAAACAGTATGGGGTTGATTCACTAACATAACGTGCGTAACCTCCTGTTATTCGCATGATTTAATCAGTCTGCATGCTACACGCGCTGCTGGCAGTGTAGCGTGCGTAATTAACATCACTCACCGGAGCGCACGCTATGCTTCTGTAGTGCAGCATAGCATGCGCTAGTTACTTTATGTCCACTCCACTTGTCCCGCCATGAGCCCCTGTGGGTCTAGTCACTGTAAAGGACGTGATCCCTGCACTTTGAACCAATAGGCTGCATGTCAAGTGATGTCGTGACATGCAGCCTATTGGGGCAATCAAAGTGCTGGATCACATCTTTTAAAGCAGTGTTACCCAACCCTGTCCAAGGCCCACTAACAGTGCATGTTTTGTATAAAATCACAGAGCTCATTCATCAGCTCTGCTGAGACACTAATTACCCCACCTGTAAATGTTTGTGGTTTTTTTACAACACATGTACTGTTGGTGGGCCTTGAGGACAGAGATGGGGAAATCTGCTTTAACCTCCCTGGCGGTCTTATCAAACCGCCAGGGGGCAGCGCAGCACTTTACTTTTTTTTTGGTTTAAATCATGTAGCTAGCCTAGCGCTAGCTACATGATAGCCGCTGTGCAGCGACATCACCTCCGGCGATCAGAGAAAACGTGAAATCCCGTTCAGAACGGGATTTCATGCTTACTCTGATCGCCGAAGGCGATCGGAGTGGGTGGGGGGATGCCGCTGCGCTGCGGCTATCATGTAGCGAGCCCTGGGCTCGCTACATGATTTAAAAAATAAAAAAATTTAAAAAATAGTGCTGCGCCACCTCCTGGGCGATATAATTGTATCGCCCAGAGGGTTAAAGGACCACTATCACCAAATGAGAGGCGCCTTATTTGTGGCTTCAAGCACTATTAGGCACTGCTATTTGGCCTGAGGAAGTGGGTATGCACCCACGTAACGCATTGCCAGTGCAATAAAATGTTATTAATATGTAAATTTGTCTTCAATAAGGTGAGCCACTTCACTTTTTTTTTCATTTTATTTGTTTTTAACTCATTTTATCTTCTCTGGGCGCCTCTTTCCCCTTTATATTAAGTGTAAAATTTAAAATATGTGTAAACACAAGCCAATAAGAAGTATTTTCAGTATCCAGAGTAAAATGAGCCATAAACTACTTTTCTCTTATGATGCTGTCACATACAACAGGTTGTAGAAATCTGACAGAACCGACAGGTTTTGGACAATCCCAGCATGGGGGATTCTCAGCATGGCCTCCATTGTTTATAAAGACACTCCCTGAAAAAAATGTATACAAATCTGCTGGCCAGCCTCCCTGTTCACTGAACACTTTTGTGGCAGTTGAATGGAGCAACTGCCATTCACTAGGTGCTTTTCAAAATATATAAAAAACTGAGAACCCCTCATTAGGGGATGAGCTGGTCCAAAACCTGTTGATTCTGTCGGATTTCTACTACCTACTGTAAGTGACAGCAACATAGGATAAAGTAATTTATAGCTCATATTACTCTGGGGGAAATGTACTTCTTATTTGTATATGTTCACATGTACTTTAAATGTTATGATTTTTGCGATAGTGCTCCTTTAAGCATCCATATATATAAATATAGAGAAGTTGGCGCCCCCACAACTATCTTCTGCCCCATGCTTAAAGGGAACCTAAACTGAGAAGTAAGTTTGAAGTAAAATAATACCAGTTGCTTGACTCTCCTGCTGATCCTGTGTCTCTAATACTTTCAGCCACAGCCCCTGAACAAGCATGCACACAGAGGCGTAGCAATAGGAGGTGCAGAGGTAGCGACCGCATCGGGGCTCTTGGGCCAGAGGGGCCCCGAAGGGCCTTCTTTAAACTGTAGTATTAGCTTTCTATTGGTCCTTTGCTCATACTAATCACTTCTATAGATACTTTGAATATTGGTAATCATTAAAAAACTGTTCCTCATCCCCTTCTTGCACCTCTGACACTGTAGTTGCCATTGGTAGGTTTTGTTGTGCCGTATCAATTGTTTTGTATAGAGTGCTTGGAGGGCCCAGTGTAAAACTTGCATCAGGGCCCACAGCTCATTAGCTACGCCACTGCATGCAGATCAGGTGCTCTGACTGAAGTCAGACTGGATTAGCTGCATGCTTGTTTCAGGTGTGTGATTTAGCCACCACTGCAGCCAAAGAGATCAGCAGGGCTGCCAGGCAACTGGTATTGTTTAAAAGGAAACCTCCATATCCCTATCAGTTTAGGTTCCCTTTAACAACCTAATCTGCTTACTTGTATGGCTTTAAAGTTACACTGTTGAGTTCTCTCCAGGTAGAATCCAACTGTTAGAAGATATGTACAGTATGTATCTGTTATGACTCAAGAATTTTGGAAATTTGGTTAAAGCATATTTGCATTGAGTGTCCTTGAGATATCCCTTCAATATGCCCTTCCAGTCATCTGTACTACATTATTCTCATAGGTTCATAGACTGTAGAAACAGACATCTTAGATGGTGTTCCATTTTGTTTGTTCCAACAAATTCTAACATCAAGTGGTACCAAGAGAGACAGCATCTGATACTTTACTCAAATTGAGAGCACTTAGAATCTGCTTGCCATCAGATCCAATCACTCTCATGTGCATTTTTTGTGGCATAATGGATGAATTAAATATGTATTTTAATGTACTCTGATCTGTCTCTTCTGCTCTGTGACAATTAACTGTGACATTTCCTTTCTGGCTGTAAGTTCTGAGTTTGATGCACCTTACAGCCTTATTGTAATTTATTTTAATATGTTATAGTGTCTACAAAGAAATGAAATTTAATTTTATATTATTGGACAATAGACTTTAACAATGTATTTGGCAGTTTTTCTAATACTATTAATTCTACCATTTTAGTTTCAACCATTTTTTTATTAAAGTTTTCATAACAAAATAAATTAAACACCAAGGTCTAAAACCTAAACATAATCGTTTAATAAGAAAATTGGCATCAATTACAACTAATTACAAACCTACAAATTGGAGGGTAAATGCAGTGTAAGGATAAGCAAAGGTACATCAATTATGGTCTAAGGAGTTATTATGTTGCAAAGCATGTTTGTGCCACCCCTGCAGTCAACCCAGGCTTGGCAAACCTCATTCAAATTGTTGAATTCTGCTATTTTAAAGGTGTTCACTCACAAAATGTAACCTGTAGCCATCTGAATCTTAACTTGGAAACCGATCTAACATTAAAGTCCCCATCCTACATGCCCAAGAATAGCTTCCCACTATTTACAGACCAGGGATGTCAAATTCCAGACCTTGAGGGCCATATCCATGCCAGTGCTTAGGATGAACAGAGAAATGTGTTCTACTTGATAAATTGCACCTTTGCCGATTCACTCCCATCAATTAAAATGACCTGTGCCAAAAATGTGTGAGGACCTCTGCCTTTGAGGACAGGAGTTGGACATTACTGATAAAGACAGTCATCTTAATTTTCATACCTGTGCAAGCCAGTTGAGCTAGGGCTCCAGGCCTTGAACCCCTCAACCAGATCATTGCAAGGCTAGCATGTGGATTGCTAGGATATGCTATCTCTTTGATTTGCTAATCCACCTGACATGGATTTGCATTGAGAAAATTGGGGTGTCATTAGAACTGGAGAAGTTTGGCCATGTAGTAGTAGATAGAGGAAAATATTTAAGGCTGATGTGGTGCAGCTGCCAGGGTTACTGGCATAGATGTACTAGAGGTACCTTGATATCCCACAGTCACATGGGAACCTCATTGAAGAGACATGGGAGACAGCAACGGCCAAATACCACCAGAGGCTCAGTGGGAAGAATACCATTAATGCATATGTGCTGCCAGTTATCAGATGCCCGGCTGGTGTGCTAAGCAGGCCAATAGGGATTGGCAAGATCAATTTTATGAAAAACTAAATAGTTCTGGAGCATGTGGGACATGCAAAGGGGATTAACTCGCCTTAATCGCCGCCTCTTGCGGAAGTGCTCCATGCTACTCTCCATCTTCCCCACACTTTTGCCTTCTAAACCAGAACTTCCACTGTGAAAGCAGAAGTGTGGGGAAGATTTCACTCATCCTCACTGGCCAGAGGAGAACATAGAGGATGCCGATGTGAAGACTTGGAAGTGCCTCACGATATGCAGTGGCTTATTATACAGAAACTGTACACCCAGTGGACAAAGAAGGGGAGGAACTCTAGTAAGTGTCAAAGCCACTGTCCTGTATAGAGCCCAAAGTATCTGGTACATCAGAAACATATCTGTGATATGCTGCTGAGAGAATGCCTCTGTCATAGAGGTGTTTGGCTGCTACACTGACCAGTACTAGATATTGCACCAGTTATTGCCCGATGAAGTGGGTTTGATCCTTTGAAACACGTTTCATAGTGGAGTGTATAAATACATGTTATTGTTGACTATTAAATCAACCAATTTGGTGTCTACTTACTGGGGAGGTAAGTCAATCACTTCTTCCTCTTTTAAACAGTTTTTAACAATTTCATCCTGTTATTCTTGCTACATGACCATGAATGGTTAGTGATGTCACTAAGGGAATCCAAGCAAATGTATAGGCACTGGACATCAGGCAAATTGTTTTCCAGGAAGATGATTGAGCGATCTCCAATATTATCATGCCAAAACATTTTGCAGTCAAAAAAATAATGTAGAAGTGAGAGAGAGAAGAAAAATGGAGGGAATAATATTTTACATTTAAAAAAAAAAAATTACAGACCAAATAAACAAAATAATTTTTTCCCCTTTACTTATTAGAGCAATCAGGTAGCAGCAGGACTTCTGCCAGGGAACAGCAGATTCTGTAGCAAGGTTCTCAAAGTTAGCACTGTGCAATTGTACAATTGTGGTTTTTTTTTTGTTTTATCTCTGTAAAAAAAGGCAGACATGAGATCAGCTGAAGGTTAGCAGAGTGTAGGTTCAATTTAGAGACCAGGGAGCATAAACTGGAAAAATCCCCATTCAGTCATTCTGCTAAAGCACTAGAATAATCATTGTGCAAGAATACACATTTTTTAAACCGCATAATTAGAAACCATACAATAAACATAGTAAATATAACAAATATGAAATTCCTCCGACCTTTAACCACTTTAACCCCAGGCGTACGCATTTCTTTGTCACCTTTGTCACCTTTTCCATCCTTTCACCACCAGGGATTCCTCGCTCCCGCCACTGCCCGCGTCGCTGCCCGCGCTTCCGCTCGCCGTCGGCCGCTCGCCCGGAGATCAATGAACAGGAAAATTCATTCCCGTTCGTTAATCTAAGCCCCGCAATGATCCGCTGCTTCTCGCATTAAACAAAAAAGTTACTGTTGCCATCTTGTGGCCAAATAGTAAAACTACACCCTAAAGCATTTTTAACATACAAATAAATGAGCTTTACACTAAAAATTAACTCCTTACCTCCCACACTCCCCAATATATTTTTTTTGTAATTAAAAAAAAATTACAATTAAAAAAAACACATAAATAGTTACCTTAGGGACTGAACTTTTTAAATATTTATGTCAAGAGGGTATAACACTGTTACTTTATAAACTATGGGCTTGTACTTAGGGATGGAAGCAAAACTGAAAAAAATGCACCTTTATTTCCAATTAAAATATTGGCGCCAAACATTGTGATATGGACATAATTTAAATGGTTTTATAACCAGGATAAAAGGGCAAATACATTTCATGGGTTTTAATTACAGTAGCATGCATTATTTAAAAACTATAAAGGCCAAAAACTGAAAAATAATTTTTTCCCCACATTTTTTCATATTTTCCCATTAAAACACATTTAGAATAAAATAATTGTTGGCATAATTATGTCCCACCTAAAGAAAGCCTAATTGGTGGCAAAAAAACAAGATCTAGTTCATTTCATTGTGATAAGTAATAATAAAGTTATAGACGAATAAATGGAAGGAGCGCTGAAAGGTGAAAATTGCTCTGGTGGTCAGGGGGTAAAACCCCCAGTGGCGAAGTGGTTAAACCTTTTCCAAGAACTTAATATGTACATTTCTCCAGTGGTGTTAAATGGAATCATTTGTTTTGTGGGGTTTTATTTATTTATTTATTTATTTTTGCTATTTATTTATTAAGTTTAAAGTTGATTTTTTTTTTCTAAATCCCCAATTTTTTTAATGTGACTTGGCATGCTTTGTACGTATGATAACAGCTTCATTTTGTGGCAGTGCAGTGAAGATGCCTTGACTTGTTTACTTTGACAGATAAATGGCACTCTCTTCTGCATACAAAAAATTAACAAGTTGATGTTCAGGTGCCACACCAAACGACTGAAACATTCATTTTGTAATGTTTCATATGTTTCCAAGTAAAAAAAAAAAATTTATTTTTTTTTATTGTTAACGAAATATGATAAAATAGTATATGTTCTTCGTAAGTTTAATGTAGCATATACTATATTTAAATGAAATACCATCAATCTCCTAGTTTTTGTTTACTTGCCACCCTAACTGAGAATATTATGTAAGCGTCTGACAAGCCAACTCTGTGAAGAAGCCATGTCGCAAGCACCTGTCCTGGTTGGCATCTTAGCAGAGTAAGTTAATTCCGTGGACCAATATTTTTAAAGCAATAGAAAATTAGAAAGGTTCTTTTTGAACTAAAATAACTTTTAGCTGAAGTTTTATTTTAAGACATTGGTTCTGATGAGCCTCACTATTAGAACAATAGTTAATCAAAATGTGGAATATGGCTGCCACATTTTTCTTAAAAAAAATAGTCTTCTAGCCTTTGCTGCTCTTTTATCCCCTTAATAACAGTGGCTGGAGAATTAGTGGTAAGATTAGTATTCATACGTTTTTGCAGCCGGCGCTTGATTGACTTTCCTGTGTTGACTTGTCAGGTGTTTTTACCTTATTTATATCCCTTATGGAATGAAATGTCTAAATAAAACATGAATCCTCAAAGGTTACATTATTATCTAGCTTTAAATCTTTTCAACCAGCTACTGTATAAATAATGTAGTCTCTGATCACTGGTGTTAAGAGCAAATATATGTATGTATGCATTCCACGGGTTTGATTTTCCACTTTTATACTGTTTTGGAGCTTCAAGCTCTGCCTTCTACAAGCATAACAAGGAGATAGTCATTTGATTAATCTGAATGTTGCTCACAATCTTTGGGAAAAGAAAAATCCATGCTAGGGATGAATTAATATGGATTGCAAGGTTCTGTCCAGAGAATTTAGTATACTTTCCTGTTCGAGGCGTGGGGGGAATCTAAGCTTTCTGGGATCTAAATCATGTCTCCACAACTCTGAAGGCCTTTTGACTTAGTTCCAGTCACAGATGACATGCTATAAGAAGGTAGCCACTAAGTCACAGTATGCCTTGTTTCCCTTGAAAAATTGTACAGTTGCTGTTAGAGTGAGACTCTTCCAGAATTGGATAGTGGGTGGGTGCAGAGTATCCCAAAGGTGGGTACACACTTTTGACGGATGTCACCCTTGGGGCAACATCGCTGGGCCAGGCTGCACACACGCATGTCAGCTACGTAGCTGATGACGCGCTGTGTTATGCATGGCGCGATGGAGGGCCGATGAGTGTCGCATGTGTGACATTGAGGCGAATTATTGGATCAGCCGGGGGATCACGTCCCTGGAGGTGAGTAAATCTGCTCGGTGGAATGCTTGAGTGTTGCCGGCTGCTGTACACATGCCTGATTGTCGGCTGAGGTTGTCGTTATTGGCCACCTCAGCCGACTTAAGTCAGGCATGTGTGCAAGGCTTCAGAGTTGCTGACTATCAGCTGTTTAGCCTGTGTGGGAGCAGTGCAGTGGGAAATATATTTTTCAGTAACAAACTGCAAGTCTAGGATGAACTGGAGAGGTGTCAACAAATTTGTTGACTAACCACAAAGAAGGATGTTGCAAAAGTTTGTGTTTGGGGAAAAAAAAATATTTTAGCTTTTATCAGACAGTTAGGCTTACAGACAGGGTGGTCGGGCCTATCCATGGGGGATATATTATAGGTTATATGTGTAGGGGGCCCCGTATGCACAGTGCACTAGGACCGTGCTGCAGTATGTAAAGCTACCTGTCCTCACTCCGGATTGCATCCTCTAGTGTCCCTGGCAGCTCTCTGAATAGGAATCTAGAGCGCCAAACTCACTGCGGTTACATGACAGTGAGCCTGGAGCTCTAGTGGCCAGTTCATAAGCTGCACAGCACTTTTATATTTATGAGAAAGTTTGGTCTTTTTTTCAGCGTTTTTCTTCCTATTTTGATAGTATCCAGGGAAAATCGGAAACGCACATTGGAATCGCAATGAATGATCATTCTTGCACTGCTAGCTTTGTACTCCTCAGTGCAGTACAAAGCTATGCAGCCTTCCATTGTATATTCTGTAAGAGCTGTTCATCTTCCTGGTTGGGGTAGGAAGGAAGGCAAGAATCATTCAGGGTAAGATGTTGAATTATCATACAGGGAAAAATCTCTCGTGATTGTGAATAGCTTTGAATGGAGCCTTTCAGAAACATTTCTGAGGATATCATTTTTTATTTGGCCAGGATGTCCCTTTAAAAATGTGACTACCTCTTTCAGATGGTTACATTCCAAGAAAATAAAATGAACTTGCTCTATTTTGTACGAGTGTCGGTATAATCTGCTTTGGCAAGCTTCAGAATAGCCAGAGGTGCTACTTAAAATCTTCACAAAATTCCCAGCTTCACAGCAATAAGCTCATTTATACTTTATAAATGTAACCACCAGACAGATGGAAAAATCAGGAGGCTACAGAAACCTATCCCACAAGTTTAAAGTAATTGTTACATTACCGAATCTAACTAGGACAGACATAATGTCATTTTCAAACCATATTACAGAAATAAATATGTGGCAAGTTGAGTAAATGTACTGTGAATAATGTCACTGTCACATGGCACCCAGGTACGTGGATATAACAAGTTAACCGGCTGTTATTACACCCATGATGCTAGCAAGTCTAAAAACAGGCATAATATAAATCTAAGAGCATCAGTGGTGACTGTATCTCCACAAGTCCAAACCAACTCTTTCTATTCATAGATTTGTTTCTATAAATACTCAGAGATAGTGCAAAAGCATTATAATCTATTGCTAATTGCTATAATAACTTGATGCAATCTTTCAAAGAAATGATATGAAACATTTATCTTTTTCAAATATTAAAAATTCCCTTTAGACTTTAGAGAACTAAAGACAAAAGATGTATGTAAATGCCAGTTTTCCATGTGTCTGCAGTTCTATCTGAAAGGATATAGAGGAGGATGTGTAATGTGTCCCCTTTTTCTTACCTGGAGTTTCTTCCAGCCCCCATAGTCTTGTAGGTCCCTCACTGTCCTCTTGGTCCTCTTCCTCAATCCACCGAAGGACCAAATAAAGTCCACAAGTTGGCCATGGAACATAGTATTGTGCATGTACAGTACATTAAGACTCGTAACCGCACACGCACAGAATGCTCCTTATCCACTCGAGCGTGATTAAACATCAGTGCCACAGTGCAGTAGTGCACAACTTGGCCAACCTGAAGACTTTACTGGGGCCTACAGAAAATCAATTGAGAAAGAGGACCAAGAGAACAGCAAGGGACCTACAAGTCAATGGGGGCTGAAAGACGCCCCAGTTAAGTAAAAGGGGATATTACATTCGCCAGAGGCTCAGTATTACAGCCAATAGCCTACAATTTTCTGACAGAGGTCTGAAAAGAATGCATCCACATGCCTCTTATGAAAGGGCTTTCTCTAATTCTGTTGGTTCATTGTTTAATAAAACCATTTAGTGTTTGTAGTTAGTGAAGCTGCCGTTCACTAGGACCCAGACGTGTTAATATTAGACTTTATTTCAGTGCATGTAAAGCAAAGTTTTTGTATGATTTATAAACTACATCAGTACAGTCAGTGATTGGAAATTAAGTGGTATTAGATTCAAGACTATTGCTTTCACATGAATAGGCAATAATTGAAAAAAATGCCAGTTGATGGAACCCAGAATTACTTGGCATTGGTTTTTAAATGTGAAATAGGAGAGTAATTGCTTTTGAAAGGCCAGATTAATCCTTCTACTGATTTACAAGTAGTTCAGTTATCAAAGCTGAATATACAGTATATTTTCTTCTAGCACTATGCCAATTTTCTTGTGGCTCTCCTCTGATCTACAGCAGTCCCTCTCCCATTCTATGTACAGCCCTCTCTTTCATGTGTACCCCCTCTTTTATGTGCAGCTGCCTTCTTCTATATGTTGCTCACAATTTGCTGCTTCACTTTTCCATTGGCAACCTATATCCCGTATGCAGAAAACCTTCACCTATGTCTAGCCACCCCCTCAGGCTACAGCTGCCCAAGGCCCATGCCATTGTAGCCTGTCCAGAAATTCAGCCCTAAGAGTTGCACTCTAAAATGTAAGGCAATTTTAAATGTAATATTCCATTCCCGAGTTATGCATCTGCATGTAATTGTACTTGATTTACATCCATGTTATTGTTCTATGTATTGATCTAACATTTGACTATTATTCTGCCACCCAGACTCTAGTTTGTGCACACCATTTGTCTGGGTGGACTGTTGGTTTCCAAAAGGGTAATACAAGTCAAATAGAAAAAATATCACAATCAATGTAATGTCAAATTATCCGCATCAGCATTCTGGCCCAAAAACATCCTAAGCAAGCTCTGGGGCTCAAATACAAATCAGCGACCCATCTGTTTAGTATTTCATGACAAAGTTTTGCTTTATTTAACAGAATGGTTAATTTAATTAGCAGGGATTTTGGATTCCCTATTCATGTTGCAGTTAAAAGTTCAACAGCTGTGTAAAAAAAAAAGTTTTTTTGGCACGTTTGATTATGTAATAAAACAATCGCAAATAAAAAGCCCTTTCCCAGCTGTGTCTAGTGCCGTTACCCTTGAGCGCAGTAGGAAATGGTACCAAAGAAAGTCGCCAATATTTTAGCTATGAAATATCTATGCCTCCAGTAATTATTACAAGCAAAAAATAATTTTCCACTGAGCAGATAAACACTGGTAGTCAAAAATGTTAAACATTTTGGTTGCGCTTGAGTGGTTAACAGCTTTTGTCAAAATGTTCTTTCACTGCCAATAATATATCTTGATTATCCCATCTGAAAATAGTCGAACAGGGCTGGATTTTGGCCAGGATTCTATTCAGTCTGGTCCTGTTTGTTGGATAGTGCTATGCAACTGATTAGAGTCTGTGCTCATTCTTATTGTTCACTGTTTTCAGAACATCCAGCGTTTTTTGTTTTTTTTTAACCAAACTACAAAGAATAGACATATAATAGCAAAGAGATGACCTGAATTCTGTACAGATACATTCCGCTTTGTTCATAGAAGAGCTGATTGGTGCTTGTAACAAATCAATACTTGACTGCTTCTTCGGTTAGAAGCACATGATAAGAAAATAACCTTTCTGGATGTATGTTTGGTTGTGTTTTGCTTAAGAGAAAAAAAAATAATCACCTTTTCTACCTTCATAACAGAAATGCAGTTGTTTTCGCTATGAGTTGCCAAAAATCAATATTACATTTTCCTCTCCAGAAAACCCAGTTTGACAAAAATATTGTAAGTTGAGGCTTATAAAGCTGAGCTGGTATGCGACTTGGTGTGATTGATGCACTCTGCATTTGATTCTCGTGTGTTGTTTTTTTTTTATAATTTGGATTATTATTTTATACAAGTTAAAGTAGGAATGGAGACTCAAAAATTAAATATAAGGTGCCTTTAATATCACGTAAAAAAATTTAAGTAACTGTTTTTATTGAAAGGACTGATCAACAGTTACTGCAAAGGTATAGTTGCAGTTATTGTGGCACAAGGAGGTTACACCATATACGATGAGCATGATTTACTGTCTTTTACTATATGCAGATATTTTTTTTCTTTTTAATATATACATAAATGTAACTTTTTTTGTTTGTTTGTTTAAGTAGGCTTTCTTCATATACTTTTAGGGCTCATTCAATCTGGGGCCAATTGCTGAACGCCAGCGATTGGCAAAACGCCAGTGCAGTGTCGCCCCATAAGGGTGTTCTCACTGCAGCATTTTGAGTTTTGGAAACATGATATCTTGCTGCATGTACTATTTTCCAGGTCGCATTCACAGTGGCACGTTGCGGAACTGAGTTATAAAGTCTTATAACGCAGCTTACCGCACTGCAATGATAATCCTATGGGACGTTCACTGTGCAACGTTAATGTCGCCTTGAAAAATTTAGCGTTATAGTAACTCGCTGCTTGCAGTGCATTACTGCTAAATGCAGACAGGTGGCGACTTTAATGCCGCATTAAACCGCAACATCCCACTGTGAATATGCCCTTAGAGACATTCCTTTAACCACTTAAGCCCAACTGGACGAGATTTCTCATCCAGTTGGGCTGCGCGCACTCCCGCGGGTCGCGCGCGCGCCCCCGCGGGCCCCCCCCGTGCACGCCCCCGCTGCTGGCCGCTAGCCCACCGATCAGTGAAAGGGATTATAAATCCCTTTCGCTGATCGGACCCCCCCGGAGAAAAGCCGACAGCGTCTCTTCAGACGCTGCGGCTTTTCTGAGCTCTGGTCTCCTTTCTTCTGCCTGGGAGCGAGATCGATCGCTCCCAGGACTTTTTGATTCTGGCCATCTTGTGGCCAATAGCAAATTACACCTAAAAAAAAAAAGTTTTAAGAATAAACCTATAAATATATTAAAAAAAAAAACCCTGTTTACCTCCCACACCAAAAAATACCCACATACAAGTTTAAATAAAAAAAAAAAATTACAATAATAAAAAAAAAAAAAAACATAAATAGTTACCTAAGGGTCTGAACTTTTTAAATATTCATGTCAAAGGAGTATATCAATATGATTTAATAAATTATGGGCTTCTAAACAGTGATGGACGCAAAACGGAAAAAATGCACCTTTATTTCCAAATAAAATATTGTCGCCATACATTGTGATAGGGACATAATTTTAACGGTGAAATACCCGGGGCATATGGGCAAATACAATACGTGAGTTTTAATTATGGAGGCATGTATTATTTTAAAACTATAATGGCTGAAAACTGAGAAATAATGAATTTTTTCCATTTTTTTCTTATTCTTCCTGTTAAAATGCATTTACAGTAAAGTGGCTCTTAGCAAAATATACCACCCACAGAAAGCCTAATTGGTGGCAGAAAAAACAAGATATAGATCAATTAATTGTGATGAGTAGTGATAAAGTTATTGGCAAATGAATGGGGGGTGAAAGTTGCTCGGATGTAAAAAAATGTCAACCCTTCGGGCTTAAGTGGTTAAAGTGTAACTGCCGGGCATAAAATAAAAATCAATTATTTATTTTTATCTGGTAAACACGGAATATGGATGCTAACCAGGCAATCCAAAAGTTAAAAATCACTTTTATTTTTTCTTATCCATAAAACATCTTGCCCCAGTTTCCCTGGCTCTTATTTGGTACATCTGCCGCACAAAGGAAGTTTCAGGGCATGCTGGGTTGTCTTTTTTTGCTTGTTTAGTATCCCCTCAGTCTGATTGGCACACCTCTGTTCCTCTCTGATTGGCCAATATTTCTCATGTTTCTCAAGCTACAGAGTTACACAGTGACAATGCACTTTCTATTGTGGATCTGGGTGGGAGTGTCTGAAGACTGTCTGTGTTTGCATTGGACGCCCTCCTCCCAGAGTAAGGGAGGAAATGACATCAATATTGGCTTCAGTCAGAGGGAATTAAGATGGCAAATGCCTGAAACATAATTCTCTTTATTTACTATTTAAAATTCACTGAAATAAAAACTTGGACAGTGCAATACATACGTTATGTACATAGAGCAAGTATTTATCTACTTATATATGTGCTGGTTATTTTTTTTTAATAGTATAGCTGACAGCTCCTCTTTAAAAATTGCTCTGATAATAACATTGTAAAATCTGTATCGGTAATTGCTTTGCGATTGTGTTTTGCAATGTGAACTAAGCCTTAGGACTTGTTTGAAAATAAGATGATGCTTTAGATTACATTCATATACAAATACAGAAAACTTTAAAGACTTCATAAACTTTTAAGCATTTCTGATGGGTCCTTGATGTATAAAATATTTGTGGGCCACCAATATACTTTCAAAGGTGATGTGTTTGATTTTTTTTTCTCCTCTTGTTGATCTATACATTTGATTGGAGTGTGAATATGACTGCTGAAAAAAAGCTGTGTAGCTACAAAGAAATACAATTGACAGTTACTTTCGCATTGGCTGTGTAGCTCTGTTAAGACCCGCAGAAGCAGCTGGGAAAAGTGCAGAGCAAGAGGGAGCAAAAAAAAAAGTAGCATTTTGGAAAAAGAATACTTTGAGCTGTGTTAATACAAAATGAATTTAAATCTTCATTATTAACTATTTTCCTACCAGAACTGCTGCCATATGTAACATGGGAAAACAGCGCAAGATTTTTTTTAGCATAATAAGGGGAAAAAAAGGGTAGAGAATATGATGCTAACACTCATTCTTGCCCTGATCAGACATTTTCCATCTCCTTTGACAAGAAGCAAATGAGGGTCAAAAGTAGCTGTCTCTTGGGCAAGTGCAGTGTTAGGATTACTTGACAATAATGTCTACTTGCATGTTGGAAGTGTCATTAGGCCCCCATAAAATGATTCTCAGTAGCCAAAAGCAGTTCTGATGAAACAAGGAAAATGCTCAGGAATCTGGTGGAACATATTTTTTGCTTCCTGAGCCAGGGCCGAGCTTTCCAACCCAAGATTTTCACACACTGAGTGCGATACACAAAAATCTCTGTTCAGTAGCATAGAGAAGAGAAGAAATCGAGAGTCCTTTATGGTGTAGTATTTGTTTATCAAGGGAGATTTTTTTTTTTAGATTGAATACCAGATAGGCAACCACCTTTACGGTAGGAGGGGAACTTATACCCGTCCCCTCGGGGTGGTTAAGATGTCACTTTCTGTAGAAATGGAAAAAGACTGGGGTAGACCCCTCCACCAACGGTTGTTTAAAACAGGATACAGAGGCATCAAGAGGATAAAATATATATAGGGAAAGTAATACTTACCTCCCCGATGAAGAGTTTTAGATGGAAAATGTCATCAAAAACAAATTTGGAGTACAAATTAAACATTTCTGATGACATTTTTTGTCTAAAACTCTTCATTCAGTGTTACTTCCCCTTGTTTTTATTGCTTTATATATACACAGTGGGATGGCAACCTTGTTAATCGACATGATTTTCCTGTATAAATTGTTGGTTGTTACGATACAAAATGTCTGTTAAATATATCATATAGGAGACGTACACAGGGATATTTGAGAAGTGAAATGAAGTTTATTAGATTTACAGAAAGTGTGCAATAATGATATAAACAAGATTAGACAATAAATGAAATATTTAGTAGATCCTCCTATTTAGTAGATCCTCCTATTGCAGAAATTACAGCCTCTAAGGGCTGGTGCACACCGAGCAGCTTTTTCAGCGTTTCTGCAGCCGCTTGCGGCTGCGGATCCGCTTGGTCAATGTATCTCAATGGGGTGGTGCACACCAGAGTGGGAGGCGTTTTGCAGAAATGAATCCTCCCGGGGTGAGGCATTTTTTTGGATTTCGGATGCGTTTCTGCCTCAATGTTAAGTATAGGAAAAACGCAAACCACTCTGAAAAACGCCTGTTCAGAGCGGTTTTGCCGGCGATTTTGTTACAGAAGCTGTTCAGTAACAGCTTTACTGTAACAATATAACAATATATGAAATCTACTACACCAAAACCGCTACACAAAACCGCAAAACGCTAGCTGAAACGCTACAGAAAAAGAAGAAAAAGCGTTTCAAAATCTGCTAGCATTTTGCGGATCTGCTAGCGGTTTTTGGTGTGCACCAGGCCTAAATGCTTTCTGTAGGTTCCATTGAGAGTCTGGATTCTGGTTTTGGACCATTTCTCTTTATAAAACATCTCTAGTTAATTCAGGTTTGATGGCTTCCGAGCATTAACAGCTCTCTTTAAAGAGACACTGAAGCGGAAAAAAAAATTGGTTGTGTAGTAGGGGTAATTACTAGAACGTTGGTAGCAAAAAAAATATTCTCATATTTTTGTTTTCAGTTATACATCTTTTTTTTTTTTTTTTATAACATTGCATCATTCTCTAATACTTGCAGTTCACACATTACTCAGCATTCTTAATGTTTTTACAGAACAGGCAGTGAACTTTTGACCTGTCCTGAACTGTTCTCTGCAAAAGAAAAACACAATACAGTTGACATAACCTAATGAGAAGTCAGAACTCTCTGCGACTGAGTTCAATGGCTATTTGCATAGATAACAACTGGAGTTTCTTAACTCTTCCTGTACTGGAAACAAATATTAGACTTATGTATCCTGTCCTAATGCTTTATTTCTTAGCTGCACTACACGACCAATTCATTATATCATCATTTTTTTTTCGCTTCAGTGTCTTTAACTCACACCACAGATTTTCAATTATATTCAGGTCTGGGGACTGAGATGGCCATTCCAGAATGTTGTACTTGTTTCTCTGCGTGAATGCCTTAGTAGATTTTGAGCAGTGTTTAGGGTTGTTGTCTTGTTGAAAGATCCAGGCCCGGCACAGCTTTAGCTTTGTCACTGATTTCTGGACATTGGTCTCCAGAATTTATTGATACTGAGTGGAATCCATGCGTCCCTAAACTTTGACAAGATTCACAGTCCCTGCACTGGCCACACAGCCCCACAGCATGATGGAACCACCACCATATTTTACTGTAGGTAGCAGGTGTTTTCTTGCAATGCTGTGTTCTTTTTCCTCCATGCATAACACCCCTTGTTATGCCCAAATAACTCAATTTTAGTTTAATTCGTCCTTATTCCAAAATAAAGCTGGCTTGTCCAAATGTGCTTTAGCATACCTCAAGCAGCTATGTTTGTGCTGTGGCCAGAGAAAAGACTTCCTCGGCAGCACTCTCGCATACAGCATCTTCTTGTGTAAAGTGTGCCGAATGGTTGAACGATGCACAGTGACTCCATCTGCAGCAAGATGATGTTGTAGGTCTTTGGTGCTGGTCTGTGTGTTGACTCTGACTGTTCTTGCCATTCGTCGCTTCTGTCTATCCAAGATTTTTCTTGATCTGCCACTTTGAGCCTTAACTTAAACTGAGCCTGTGGTCTTCTATTTTCTCAATATGTTCCTAACTGTGGAAACAGACAGCTCAAATCTATGAGACAGCTTTCTGTATCCTTCCCCTAAACTGTGATGGTTCACAATCTTTGTCTTCAGGTCATTTGAGAGTTGTTTTGAGACCCCCATGTTGCTACTCTTCAGAGAAAATTAAAAGAGGAGGGAAACTTACAACGGACCCCCTTAAATACCCTTTCTCATAATTGGTTTCACCTGTATATGTAGGTCAGGGATCACTGAGCGTACCAAGCCAATTTGAGTTCCAATAATTAGTCCTAAAGGTTTTCGAATCAATAAAATGACAAAAGTGCCTAAATGTATGCACCTGCCTAATTTTATTTAAACAATTATTGCACACTTTCTGTAAATCCAATAAACCTAATTTCACTTCTCAAATACCACTGTATGTGTCCCCTATATATATTTAACTGCCATTTTTTTATCGTGACAACCAACAATTTATACAGGAAAATTGCGATGATTAACAAGGTTGCCCAAACTTTCGCATCCCAGTATATATATATATATATATATATATATATATATATATATTTATAATATTCCTTTTGGCGCCTCTATATCCTTTTAATACACAACAGCATAGGGATAGGCGTAACATAGGGTTTTGACCACATAGGCCTAGCTCTAGAGGGCCTAGATGGGGTCCTCCTTCAACTGCTGAGATTATATGCTATATAGCGCATACTGTTCAAACCTAAATAGGCATAGCATTTCCTCCATTTCGATGGTTAGGCGAAAGTGGCTTCTGATCCGGCCTCTTTGATGTAGCAGGCAGTGAGCAAGCGTGGGAAATAAAATGCAGAACTTGAGTCAAGTTAAGGTGAAGACTAGTTATTCTTTTATTGATGTTACCGTATTAAAAGTTATTTACAACCCTTATACATCCCATGGTGGCATAGTGGTTAGCGCTTACCTTGCAGCGCTGGGTCCCCGGTTCGAATCCCAGCCAACATCTGCAAGGAGTTTGTATGTTCTCCCCATGTCTGCGTGGGTTTCCTCCCACATCCCAAAAACATACAGATAAGTTCACCCTAAAATGGCCCTAGACTATTATACATGCACTACACGATACATACATAGACAAATGACTATGGTAGGGATTAGATTGTGAACCCCTCTGAGGGACAGTTAGTGACAAGACAGTATACTTTGTACAGTGCTGCGTAATATGTCGGAGCTATATAAATACTTATATAAAAATAAATATACCCCATGTCCTTGTGACTACGACAAATCTTTTTTTATTTTTAAAGCTAGATATCAAGGGATGAGTAATCATGCTACATCATACTTATATATGTCACCAGTCTCACTTCTGAAAAAAGTCAAAGCTTGGCCTTCAGTACCGTACTTTTCATATCCTCTAAAATCCTTATTAGTAGGAGAATAAAAGGAAGTATACGTAACCTTTAAACACACTTGGCAGTTCAATCAAGAAACACAGCTGTAAGATGTTAATGCTAACCTATAAAAAAAGTTATGTTTAAGTATTTATTTTCAAAGACACATTGAGAAGCCGGTAAGTTTGAACACTAGGAGAACTTGTCTTTTAAACCCAAATTTACAGTGGGAGATGGTCCCAGGGGTGGGTTACCAATATGTATAGGGAAATGTGCAGCAATATTCAGGTGGTTGGTAGCAGTACGGGGGGCAATATTTTAGCAGAGTTAATAGTAGTTTTGGTTAGTCTGCAGTACTGGAGAGGGGCAGCAGTACTTGTGGTGTATGAGTATTTGTTCAGGTACCACAGTACTTGCAGGGGGTGTGATGTAGTAGTATTATTAAACCAGGACCAGTGTGGCAGAACTGAGGTTTAGACATGCAGCACAATATTGGCAGTCAGGCCTGTAGTCGAGTAGCTATTCCAGTGTCCCATGTCACATATATTGTCAACACAACCCGATCTTGATATTACTGCTTATTTGATTGCCATAGGTGACACTCGAGTACAGTGTGGCCCATAAAGGATTATGGTAGAGGGCACCAAGAAGTCCCTTTTAGCTTGAGATATCTTTGTGAAAAGATCTGATTTATAATCAGAGAAAAGCTTTATCTGAGCACCTGATAGTGGAATGATTTGTCTCATCTGAGAACCCAGCAGGTGTCTCTCACTCATTCGTTACTAAATGTATTTACCTTACACATTTATTTTACATATATGTATCGTACCAAGAAAACTTCTGCTCGACCAAGTGTATTGAACATTTCTCATGAGCAATGATTACTCAAAAGAACTTGCACTCTGGTGTTCCTGTCAAAGTTTACGAGCGATTTTGGGAGAGCCCATTGACCTTTCTTTATGTTTTGTCAATACTGAAGGAAATGCAAACAAAAACAAAAGGGGGACATTCAAACTCCAAATAGATTGTGCTTTCAGTGGGATCTGAACATGCCACTGTGCTGCTCTATCTGCTTGTCTGTGTTCACTATGCTTGGTCATCCACCTAGAAAACAACTTATAAGAAGCCATCAGTAGTAATATTTTTAGGCAATTAAATTACCTTCCCGAAATTTGAAAGAGATAATTCTGACCTCTTATGCCCCAGTTATTTATAATCTCAGAGGTTCAAACTTCTGATAACTTCTTATAACTTTTACACATACAGTCTACTGTTTCATGTAAACCGTAGCCTTTTACTTTTCTGAACGAATTGAGTTTTAGTAGACCGTAGTGGTCTTTTCATTTATGATTACATTTTCTGCATAATACCTACACTTCAGCTTATAATACTGTATGTGTGGTGTGGTTTTCAGACCTATTTAAAAAAAATCTGTATATTGATGTCATTTAACAAATTTCTCTTACTTTTATTTAGAAATATTTACTGGATTGGCCAAGACTGGTGCTCTTCAAGACAAGGCAGACTTCAGTGATGTAGAAGAAGAAGAAAAAGCAGCAATATATATGGCTCCTCTTTCAAGTCACCTAGATTCCAAGCAGAAAGATTACTTTATGCAGCAGGACATTCAACCGGAGAAAGAAGAGCACATAAATGTACAAAAGACAGCCTCCCTTGAGGCATACAATGAACTGCCAATGATGCCTCCTTTCAGTAGTGATCAAGTACCGCCTGCTATGCGGAATGACATCAGCGAGCACACAGCTCTCATTTATGCGGAACAGAGCCAATTACGGAAAACGATGTCCAGGAAGTTTAATGCCCTGAATGGTCATGTGAAGGATATTAATAAATCCCTGAAACAGATCGTGGCTTCAGAGAAGTCCAGTACTGATCTTCTTGCTCAGCAGAACGCAATCTTAGAAAAAATTGCCTCCAATCTTCTGTTAATGTCCCAACACCATCAGCAATCTTCACAAATGTTCATAAGTGTGATGCAACAAGGTATCCAGCTATTTAGTGCTTCTAAGGATGCAGCATTGTCTAGCAGGACTTGTGGTGGAGAGCCTTCTGCTCCTCGGAGAAGTGAACATGTGACTGCAGCCCCAAGTCCACCCAAGGCATTTGCTCGCATTCATGGCAGTAGAATGAGCCGACCCAGCCGGTCCGTTCACCATCTGGAGCCATCTGCCATTGTAGGGCACGGTAAACGATAGTGGCTACCTCCTAAAAATGATTCCATTTTACTGGGACCATCTGCAACAGTAGTTCATCATATATTGTAAAACGTATGATGAGATTACTGTTATGAACACTTTCAATTTCTGTTTCTTCTAGTTTGCACAACAGTCTTCAACTTGGAATATTTTTTCAAGTTTGGGGCAATTTACTTATAATGTATCTATTTTCTACTTCTCTTTTTATAATATTTTTCACAGAAATATTTTTCTAAATCACTATGCACATGTAATACAAATGTCCTAGATAGATATGAAAAATGTATATTTTTCTACTAAGTATTGAATATAGCAGTATTAAACACACCACAAAGACTGTTCTCAAAAGTTTTGCAGGTATAAGACCGAAATAAGTCCTCAGTGTGATGCCAGTGTGCTCCCACCTCCACTTACTGTTAGCCTTAGAGTGCTGAGGAGTTTGAAATCACTGGTGTCAAGGGCAAAATTGTGCAGGCTAATGCACTTGAGTATCATGCTAGGTGGGGCTTTGTAAGCCAAGCTGATGCACTTATTGGATGCCACTTTGGAAACCTCTGTGTAGTAGTGTTCTACAAGTAGAGGCTTCCACCACTACTGTCCTCATTGCTCCAGGATGTCTTCTGCATATTGAATAACAAATTAAGTCCTGTTCATGTACAGCAATGGACTTCAGAACTCTCCTAGCATGATTTCATCTAGATCCAGGTCCTGGAGATGTCCTGACCGTGGGCTCAGATGAGATAAGGGTACTTTTTGTGTAATATTTTAAGTTAGTATGGGTAGGTGATCTTACTTAGAACATGTGAGTAATTATGTCTGTTTCTTTATTATTATAGAAATGCTGCTTTTCTTTTCCCGTTTATTGACTGACATTCTATCTATCTATCTATCTATCTATCTATCTATCTATCTATCTATCTGTCTGCCTGTACTCAGATGCTAGACAGTGACTGCATGATATTGACCCATATGGACTGATTTGAGGCAAACCAGGTAACTTTGTTTTAGGTATTATTGCAACATGTGTATTACCAAATTGTATTATTTTACTGCTGGGTGTAATATTGCGCTCATTACCGCTTTATCTCCCCACCGCTTCAGTGATCTGTCAGTCATACAGTAAAAAACATTTTGGTTGGTGGGAAGAACAATAATGATGTAGAAGATTTCAATAACAAATAGTTGATTTTGATTAGTTGAACAATACAATGCCCACAGTGTTAAAATAACAGGGAAATAGAGTCCTGCCTTTGACAAAACCTCAAAAATGTCTTTCATGGAGCATTCCTATAAGGTGTGACCCCAATCACATCATTTTGAAGTGGTCAGGATAAAATTCAGTAACTGATAATACATAATTGTTTTTTTTCTTAAATCCTGTTTTGTTTGAATCATTATCGAAGTATTGAGTTTAATTTAATGGTGTTTGACGCTCTCTTCTAATTTTGAATAAGCAGGTCAGGTGTAAAGAAAAACAGGTATTTAAGATTATTTTATCTGTAGAAATGAAGCATTATTTCCTTTCTTTGAGGAAGCAGAAGAGCATATGTGCAAATATCAAATGCCTTAAAATAAACCTTACACTCCTGTAAAAACAACAAACAAAATACACCTAGGGATGGGTGAACATCCCCAACGAACGTCTACCAAGACGTTCCCGAATTTTACCTTTGACTTTAATGGCAGGCGAATGTCTAAGAACTTTAGCGGTTAATATCAAACCCACGTACATTCTAGAATCACCGAATTTCAAGGGTATGTTAAGGAGAACATTGGGAACAAGAACAAAAAAAGTTCAAGTAGACCAAGTTGTTTTTGAGAAAATCAATTTTGAATACTTGAAAGGAAAATGTTTTTTAACCTCCCTGCCGTTCTGATTTCCGCGGCCCTGCTTTTTTTTTAATCATGTAGCTAGCCTAGCGCTAGCTACATGATGCCCCCTCCCTGCGGCGTCCCTCCCACCCCTCCGATTGCCACCGGCACGCTTGCCCATAAGGAAATCCCGTTCTGAATGAGATTTCCTTTAGGGCTTCCCCCATCACCATGGCGACGATCGCGATGACGTCATCGACGTTGTGACGTCAGCGGGAGTCCCGATCCACCCCTCAGTGCTGCCTGGCACTGATTGGCCAGGCTGCGCACAGGGTCTCGGCTTTTGGGGGGGCCCTTTAACGCGGCGAATTGGCGGCGAGCGGCGGCGATCATCTCTAACACGCAGAAAGCAAAATGGCATTCTGCAGCAGGATTCAGAATATCTTTGCTCTGTGGCTTGCTATACTAGTATAGCCAGTCCAAGGCTGGGAATGTGTGCAGCACTATTTTTCAGTCATCGGGGCTGGGATCAACGCACACACCATTCACCATTGGGAATCGAGAGGATATGGCCCTGGATCATTTCTGAGGGTACTGGGTTAAGAGGTAAATCGGTACCCCTATACACATTTTACCTGGGGAGGGAGTGGGTATTTGGGGGTCCCCTTCTTAAACACCTCCTGGGCACCTGAGGAGGGGAAGAGACCCTTGTCTATAGATTGGGCCAGGGCTCTGGAGAGAGGGGAATGCTTGGCAGACTTGGCCCGCCCTCTCTTCCAGAGCTCCCCCATACCATGGCCCATGTGGGCTGGTATACCTCATGCTGAGGAGCCCCATGTGTTCCCTGCTCCGCAATCTGGCCATCTCAGCCTGCATGGGTGACAAGCAGTTAGAGGCTTGGGATTGGAGACCCCACATCATTTTTTAAAAATGTAACTGTAATTTGGCCATTAAAAAGTTACATTAAATCTTCTTGTCACCCATGCAGGCTAGGATAGCCTGATTGCGCTGTCCAGACTGTGTGGGTCCCTGCAGCCTGAGCTCGACCATCCCACATGATCAATGCTACGGGGGGTTCTGGAAGAGAGGTGCAGCCAAGCCTCCCCCTCTCCCCCAGAGACCTTGTCCAATCTATGGAGGAGGTAGGGGCATCGATGCCTGGTGGGGGGTGTTCATGGTGACATCTGAGAGAACCCTTCAAGAATGTTACCCCAAGAAACTCGCCACTTCCCCAGGTGAAATGAGTATAGTGGTACTGATGCACCCCTTACCCATTTCCACAAAGAGTTAAAATGAAAAAAATAAAAAACAATGAAAAAAATGATTCTAGCATAGATGGGGGCTTTGCTACTAACCGCTAGTCAGTGGCCATTGACTTCAATGTTAAATGCGAATGCAAATTTTGGGAGCAAAATTTTGCCGTAAAAAATGAACGGCAAACTGTTGTTATTCACCAGGCACCGTTCACCCGCAAACAAGTTTGCCCATCCCTAAATATACCCCTCTCCCCAATTATGCAACTGACACCATAATGTGTTTGATCTGACAAATGCTCATATTCTCTGTAACAATACTACAACTCAGGAGGATAACTAGTTTGCTCCTTTCTGGTTATGAACAGAGTGGTACTGTCATGTAGCATGGCCTGCTGTGTACCAACAACTATTACTGTGTCAGAGTGCATATCCAAACCTCGAAAACCAGAGGCTTTGAGATTTGCATAGCAAAGTCAGAAGCTCCATGAGTACAATACAGGACCAAGGAGAGTAGACACCTGCCACTTCCCGCTTAGTGGTAGCTGTTTGTTTGATATATATATGTGTTCATGTACACTTTTAGCTATATTACATTTCTATAAAATTGTGTATTTTCAAATGCAAAAAAAGCAATATTTGCTATACTTTTTTCATACTTTGCAACATAGTAACTATTTCATTTAATGGCAAAGTTTTTCAGTACATACATAAATGGAGATGTATAACAATGTATCCTTACACAAGGAAGCTAATTTGTAGTGGAAGAACAAACACGCTTAGTATTTTCCATGTGATAGAAAATGAAGTATTGTGTTACAATTGCTTGCAGAATAATTTCCTAGTGCTGTAACAAGTATTAGTAAACTGTCAGTATTTTTGTGTTTTGTTGATCTGTTGTCAAGTATTTTGCTTTGTTTAGGATCTTATATTTAGGTTTTAAATTTTTTTAATCTATATTTATAGATGTTAGGACTGCACATTGTAGATAGTTTTCTATTTTTTCCCCACTTTTTTTTTGTACTTTCCTTTGTAAAAATTAAAGAAATACAAAAAGTGTTTATAAATTGTCAGTGATTATTTATATGAAATAACTCTATTACAAGAATACTATGTAACAAAGCAAGATTTATTACATTAAACTGCCCACGACAGCTTCTAAAATAGATTATTCAAGTTTTTACTCTCTGAAAAACACAATTTGTGCAGGTTGTAGGTACACGTCTGTCCACACCAGCACATGTATAGAAGATTGCTTTGCTTAAGTTCCTAAGGGGTGGCAGGTTTTTCTACAGGCACTGCTAATATTTCGATCATCTATAAGGTAAATGCAGCTGCTGACAAGGATAAAGTTATGCAGTTTAGTTTATCAGTATCACTTAAAGGACCTCTCTAAAATCTTAAAATTTAAAATATATGTAAACTTATACAGTTAAAGGGACTCTGGAATGGCTGCCCGGCGGCAGCCCGGCAACATTGGGCTGAGTGTCGGGCTTCTTCTTCCGCGTATGGCTTTAATCGCGCAAGCGCCGTACTGTCACGCCGACCGCCGTGATGACGCGAGGCGGCCGGCGTGGTGACGTCAGCCGCGTCATACGTGGAAGAAGAGTGGAGTGTCGCCAGGCTGCCGCCGGGCAGCCATTCCGGAGCGGGGCCTAGGAGAGGAGCCAGGACGCCATCGTGGGACCTCCCGACCAGCACTGGGCTGCAGAAAGCCCCGGGTGAGTACTATTTTCCTTTTTAACTTGAGCTCGGAGTCCCTTTAAAAAGTATGTTTCTTCCAGAGTAAAATGAGTCATAAGTTACTTTTATACTATGTTGCTGTCACTTACAGTAGGTAGTAGAAATCTGACAGAACCGACAGGTTTTGGACTAGCCTATCTTCTCAGGGGGGGTTTACAGGGATTTCTTTATTTTCAAATTGCACTTAGTGAATGGCAGTTGCTCCATCCAGCTGCCAAAAACGTGTACAGTGAGCAGGGAGGCTGGCCAGCATCATTGTATAAATCCTTTTCATTGAATGTTTTAATAAAGAATAAAAGCCATGCTGAGAATACCCTATGGAGAGATGGACTAGCCCACAATCTGTCAGTAATGTCAGATTTCTACTACTTATTGTAAATGCCAGCAGCATAGGAGAGAAGTCATTTATGGCTCATTTTACTCAGGAAGAAATTTACTTATTTGTATGTGTTTTAAATTTTAAGATTTTTGCAACAATTCCTCTTTAAGCACTACACAAACTCCCATACTGTAATATTTACTGATATGTGAATTCGGTTAGAGAGTGGCATTCGGTTAGATGCAAAGCTTAACAATAAGTTTGAATGTTCATGTTATAGATTATAAAAAATTGTACTGCAGGTAACACATTTATAGAACAGAAACCCAGACCTACCAAGGCCCTTATTCAATTCAAGTTTTCTCCTAGGGGATATTTTTTCGCTTTTTAAATAAAATGCCTTTTAAAGGGAACCAGAGAGGAATGCTTGTTTAAAATAGAAAAAGATTTTATACATACCTGGGGCTTCTTCCAGCCCCATAAGCCTGGATCACTCCCACGCCGCCATCCTCCGCTTCCTTGATCCGCCGGTACCGGGCCCGTCACTTCCGGCGGACTCGGCCAATTGTCCGCATCACAGGGGCTCCCTCCATACCCGTATGCATGCGGCTGCGCAGTAGGCAGCCACACGCGTAGCTGTATGGAGGGAGCCCCCGTTGATGCGGAGAATTGGCCGCGTCCGCCGGCCGACTGGCGGTAATGACGGGACCCGGTATCGGCGGTTCCAGGCAGCGGAGGATGGCGGCGTGGGAGCGATCCGTGAGTATGGGGCTGGAGGAAGCCCCAGGTATGTATACTTGATCCTCTCTGGTTCCCTTTAAGTCAGCAGAAAGCAAGAAAACAATCAGAATAATTTTGGCTGTACGTTTTCATCTTCATTTTGCTACTTTTTCAATTGCAGACTGCTGAAAAGTTATTTTAAAGAGAAAATTAAAAAAATCTCCTAGGAGAAATCTTAGGAGAAAAAGGCCCATATGCAATTAACTTTTTCACCTGAGTTATCTCCCAGGAGATAATTTTCCATCTTCTCTTTAAACTAACTTTTCAGCATTTTGGAATTGAAAACGTACCCAAAAGTTGGTGAAAAAGTACTATCAATTTTATTTATTTAGTATTTTCTTGCTCGATGGTGGCTTGAAAGTCATTTTATAACAAGATGTGAAAATATCACTTAGGAGAAAACTCAAGAGAAAAAGATAACTGCATATTGCGCAAAGTGAATTGAATAAGGGCCCAAGACTTTTTGTGTTTGGCATAAAGCCTTGTACACATACTATATATTTATTGGCTGAGGCTGTAAAGCCTGTGATGCATCTGTGCAGAACTCTGCCGCAAACTGTTGCCCGAGGGATTAAGTAATTGTGCATGTATACGCACCTTAAAGCGGACCTGAACTCTTGCACAGGACAGAAGGAAAACATAGAGAAATGCATCCTGTGTGTATTTAGAGAGTTTAGCCTTTCTGATTCCCCCTCAGCTGTGTCAGTTGACTACTATGACAGATAAGCTCATTTGAAAGCACAGGATGTTAACAATCTGCTTCCATGAAAGCAAGAAGTAGAAACAGTGCAGATTTATTTTAGGATTTGTATCAGCTGTAACAAAGAAATGTTTTTCTTCAAAGGTTATTATGAATTTGTGTATCTTTTAGAGCAGAGAAGTAGTTCTGAGGTCAGGTCCGCTTTAAATCTATCAGCCCCCTCTGCTGAATCCAGATTTCTAAGGGTAGAGTGCGTTGCACAGACATTTCATTGCATTACAGATCCTATTTAAATAGGATATACTTTGTCACCGATGTTGTTTTCATGTCAAAGACTAGTATTTAGTATATAGCCAGATATGATTTTGAAAATTATACATTCACACTAAGGTACAAAACTTGGCTAGAAAATGATTTGGAGTTGTCTCTGGTTATATAGCATCTGATCTAGTTAGATGCCCTATAGCTCAACTACATTCTATGAAAGTGGAGCTTTGCCTGGTATGTGTGTTCTGCTCTGTAATGCAACCAGGAACTTCATTTCAATGACATCACAGTCTGCTGACTATAATAGTCAGACTGGATTATCTGCATGCTTGTTTCAGGTGTGTGATTCAATTACGACTGCAACCAAAGAGATCAGCAGCACTGCCAGGCAACTGATATTGTTTGAAAGGAACCATCCATATCCTTCTCAGTTTAGGTTCCCTTTAACTGTCCCTCAGAGGGGTTCACAATCTAATCACTACCATAGTCCTATGTCTATGTATGTATCGTGTAGTGTATGTATTGAAGTCTAGGGCCAATTTTAGGAGGAAGCCAATTAACGTATCTGTATGTTTTTGGAGTGTGGGAGGAAACCAGAGTGCCTGGAGGAAAACCATGCAGACACAGGGAGAACATACAAACTCTTTGCAGATACTGCCCTGGCTGGGATTCGTACTGGGGACCCAGCGCTGCAGGCCTAGAGTGCTAACCACTATGCTACCATGCTGCCAAGTATGGCAGTTACCTCTTCTACAATATATTTCCATTTTTACAGTGCTGAGTTGTGCTTACTTTGATACCACCACTATTCTCTCTCTCTATCTATCTATCTATCTATCTATCTATCTATCTATCTATCTATATATCTATCTATCTATATCATTTACCAAGTTAGAGTCAATGCTTTTTGCATACAATCATGGATGGTACCATTAGTGTAACAAAAATGGCTTCTAAATGTATACCATTTTAAACCGATTGTTGTGTGTCTATCTTAAAAACACTGCATTCTTCACATAGTTTTTCCTTAATGTTACTAAAACCAAATGTTATTTGTGCTATACAATAGTACACTGATTATTAACCTTTCACAAGACAAATAAGCTTTTGTAATTTGATCATTCATGTTTAATTTTAGTTTATCTCACCAGAGTAAATTATGTTTTGCTAAGGGTGCCCTCTTAATTCCTGGGCTTAACATCTCTGGCGGCGTTTATTTATTTTGTCTTTCTGCTGTTGGCAACATCCAGATTAGAAGATTGACATTGTCCACTGTTGGAGACAAAGGATTTAATTAAAGTAACAGCCTTGTTCACCGGGGCTACCATATGAAATTGTAGAATGTAACTGTTTTATGGTCAGATCATTTCTCCTTGCATCCTGAGTTAATCCTTTTTCCATTTTGTGTTGGGCTGGTTTCAAAGAAAATGGATTTTCGTGATCTTACAAAACTTTTTTTTTTTAAGAGAGCAATTGAAATATGCGTGAATTATATGATGAAAAAATATGTTCTTATAAACACCCTTATTAACTTCTATTCCAAACCATATGTTTTTTTTAAATAATGTTTAGACGCTTAGATCATATTCTTTATTAAACATATATGTATTATGCATAACGCCATTAACCTTTGCGTACATTATATGTACACCATTATATACAGTACAGTGCACATTATACTTAAAGAGAACCTGTACTGAGTAAAATTATTTAAAATAAACACTCGAGGTAACTTCAAATGAACATTACATAGTTACCTCGCCATCAGTTCCTCTCAGCAGCTCACCATTTTCTTCTGACAATGATCCATTCCAGTTCTGACAACATTTTGTCAGAACTGAAATATATCAGTTGCTCTCAGTTATATATCAATTGCTGTCAGTTATAGCTGAAAGGACAACTGATGTGCCAGTTAATGTCCATGTTTCCTTATGGCTTAAGTGGACGATGTTACAGTTTAACTGTGTGCTGACCAGAAAGCGGTTATGGTGTAATGGCCATTTTCAAAATGGAGGACGGAGAATTCCATTGGTCACAGTGGACAAACAGGATGCAGGAGAGGAAAAATAGATTGAGGAGTAGACTACACAGGAGGTAAGTATAACTGGTGTATGCTTATTTTGACTTTTAATTTTCAGTTCAGGTTTTCTTTAAGCTCCTGTAACAGTTACACACCAATGTGGTCATTTGGGACTTACCAAATGCTTTTGATTATTCCATATACACACCCCTGGCTTTTATTTTCTAAAAAGATTAGCAGTTATGCTAAATTAATTTCCATCAAATAACTTTCTGAAACTGGGGATGTTTAGTAAGCATTGACAACATTACCTAGTGTGTGGCTCAATTCTTGGAACTCATGTTTCTCAATACTTGATGTAGAGATATCTTAGGATTGAAAGGATTACAAAACACACTGTTCCTGTCTTCTTACTCTGTACTATAGGCCTATCACAATACAGAGATGCTAAATAGATATTCCTTTATTTCATTTACCAACTGTACATACCTTTACCTGACATGCTACTAGACATCAAGAAAGAATATACACTGTGATTTATTTTAAATATATTTACATTAAATTAAATATTAACATTGAAGCAAACAAAAATCAGCTGAAGACAAGAGCATGTTATGATTGTTAACAAATGTAGAGGCAAAAGACCTAGAATCACGTTTACTTACAAAAAAAAAGTGATACTGACGGAAATAAAACCGCAAAAAAAAGGTCCATGCTCTAATGAGTTTGTTCATATAATACATGTTTTAAGAACATCTTGACAACACCCTTTGTCAAAACTTTTAACAACCTTGATCCAAGTAGACAAGTTATTGCAGTTTAATATTGTGGTTCTTACAATAAAAGCCCACAATACTGTGGACTGTATCTACCACCTAATTTGGGTTCTTAATATGGACAACCAAGTGGGATTCTTCCTCATCTTGTCCACCATGCTTCAAACCTCTCAATCTTCAAATGCACCCTTAAACCACATCTTTTGAGACAAGCAGATAGATACCTTTCAGAGAAATATTCACATATGCACCACAAAGTATGGTGTATTCTATTATCATATAAATGCAAAATGCTAAATAATTTTAATTATACAAAGGAAGGAAGCTACAGGCACTGTAACAAAGGTATTAGATATAGACCTTTGGCTGAGTGAGTGTTTGGTAAAGAGGTTCCACGTGTCCACTGACACTAAGAGAGCCTAGATACTAGTGAAGCTAGTGACGCATCTCTTACGATGGAACAAGGAGGAGGAATGACATGGCGCACAACGGTGCGGCTTCTGGTGGGAAGGGTGAGTAGGAGAACAATTGGGTTGTTAGTTTGGCATTGGGCATTGCTAAAGTTGCAGTATGCTGGATCTTTAGATGACATTGGAGGCTCCTGTACACATGCTAGATTCTTAAAATTACTTATAATTTTTATAATTACCGTAAACACTTTGCTTGCTGATAAACTTTGCTGATAAACGACAATTCTTAAATCCATTATCTAACAACTCTGCCAAGTCTTTTCTGTACTTTTTAGTTCTATGTAAAGATTTCTTATTTCAAAACTAATTAGCCTGAATTGTGGACTCTAAATGTTGCATTAAAGTGGTATAAAACCCTGACATAATCAGTAAAAACATGTTTTCCTACTTTTTATATGCCATACGGTTAGCATATTTGCTTTTGTGCATAAGTATTATTATTCATTTAGAAATGATACGTTCCTAAAGTACACTTATTTTACTCTGAAAGCTGACTTTGCGTTTTATTTATAACTCTAACTTAATCATAAAGCATCAGAAAGCATTTATGCTTGTCTGACTTTGTTCAGGGGACCGGGCAGTGTTAGAGAAGGCTTTGTTTACATTTCACACTTGATGCAATTAAACACAAGATAACATTATGTAAAGTTTTGAATCGGCCAGCTCTGCAGGCAGGGAAGCTTCTAAAGCCTGTGTTAACCCTTTGAATGCAGCTCTAGTAAAAAAAAAATGCGTGTTGAATATAATATGCTGTAAATAATCTATTAGAGCAAAGTAGAAATGCTGGGTTTTAATCCGCTTTAAGGGACAATGATGACATGCAAGCAGCAGTTCAAGTTCCAATTGACAGGAGTAGCAATGCAATTCTTTTGTATTAAAGCATACCTGAACTCATTTTAAATAATGTAAAATGGCTATGCTAGCATGTGCCTGTACGGCAGACAAACCTCTCTAGCCTTGAAATGGTATTTTTTTTTTGTACTTTTGTCTCTACATACCCCTCTAGCTATTTAGTGTTGTCAAAAGTCCTGGAAATCAGCCAGTAAAATATTTGATAAAAGTCAAATATCAAAGCTACAGAAAGAGGCTGACCACCTCAATTGGTCCTTTCCTTTCCTGCCCATTACCACCCTCTCTTCATCTGCCCCTCTGTGCACGCTCACTTTTCTCTGACTGAACGCAGAGAGCAGAGAACAAGCTGGTAAAGTTGCCATGCACTGAACCGGAAGCTGTTACAAGGTTGGTGCCATTTTGAAAATCGATGACCTGGGATTCCAAGGCATCTAGCGGCCGAACGACACACTGGAGCTAATAATGAAGATGCTTTGTGGTATTTGCAGGAGGCAGGTATTTGATTTTTGCATTTTCTTTTTCTTGTATACTTCAGAGTTGCTTTCTATCTTTTAGAAAAGCTGATGAAGGATCTCCAATTGTAGCTGGGCAGAATGGATGTTGTGAAAATAAATGACCTTCCAAAATTTTATTTAATGAAGGTCGTTAAATTAAATCTTCCAGGTTCCTTTATCCTAAAGTTGAGATCTAACTTTGTGGAAATGATTTGATACTAAAAGCAAGATTCAAAGACAGGACTAGTATGTGTCGAAGTTGGTAAGAAGGGCACATACAGCAAGCAGTTAAAAAGGGCACCGCATAGAGCACAGTTATTAGCAGCTTTTGCGGTGCCCACGGTATAATAATTTTTTAACCGCAATAGGAATTCTCCATACAAAAATCATAGGGAAATTCATATAACCGCAATAAGAAGTATCCATATGAAGATCATGTAATGGAAGTCTCAATACAAAAATCATAGGGGAATTCATATAACCACAATTACAAGTCTCATTACAAAAATCAATTAGTGTAAGTCTCTGGGAGCCCAGATTTTCCCCTGTAATTCTGCTGATCACGGTGTTTAAGGGTTAGGCCCCACCAGGGGAATGTTAAAGCTTAGTCACCACCAGAGCGAGGTTGAGGGTTATGCATTGGTAGAGAAAGGATTAAGAGTTAAGCATCGGTAAAGGGAGGGTTAAGGCTTAGGCGTTGGTAGAGGGAGGGTTCTGGGTAAGAGTAGGGTTAGCTTTAGGTTATAGTAAAATATGAGTAAAGATTACCAATATTTTAGTGTTGGAATTAAATAGTAGAATATCAGTAATTTTACCAATTTTATTCTACTAGTGGCAAACTCTGGCACTTTTTTTTGCAGCTGCTTTTATTACATGTACGCAGTACGGGTGTACCAGACATAAAGACAAATATCACCAGGCCTGCATCACATATGGGGTAATGGAATGGGTTGCCAATAAACAAGAAAACAGCTGGATTTGTATAGAACATCAAAAGTGCCTATTGCCCTCTTGAAGTGGGGTGGGTAGAGAAATCAGACATTTTAGCAGAAGTATACAAATATATTCTGACTAGGGTCACATGATTCAAAAGTCATCAGAGTAGTAGATTTAATTTCTGGAACACAATTACTTTTTTTGTTTTTTTAAGTTGTTCCCTCGCCTGGCTCTCAGCAGAGTCCCCTGAATATTTTAAATGCATGTCCACTGTGTAAACCAAGGAAAATCCAAGCCCCTTCTCCAACTCAGCTTGCTCTGCTTCATTCAGTGCATGAGAAAATATATTGATGAAGAGATCACAGTGTGAAACAGTCATCGGGCTCTCCATTACCTGGCACCCACTACTCCAAGAGCACTCCCCTTGGAAACACCCAGTAAGGAAAACTTGATGTAACCGCATGTAAGCGTTTCCCAAGAGATTAAAAACAACCTATTGATGGTAATAACAGAAGGCCTGTCTACTTCTTGTGTGAGAAAACATATTTACAAACAAGGCCCTAGCCCTAGAGACTGTTTTCGGGCCCTCATCACCCTCTGCAGAGGCACCTTGTACGTCTCTCTCCCGATACCCTCTGCTTTGGTTAATACTTTATCCTTGTACCATTTTTAAATAAATCTAGTATTTACATGAAGTGGAAATTACCACATTCTATTTGTCTCTTAAAGGAAAACTTAAGTGAACTATAAAAAATGAGATTTACTCACCTGGGGCTTCCCTCAGCCCCCAGCAGCCGATCGGTGCCCTCGCAGCCCCGCTCTGACGCTCCAGGACCCGCCGGCGAACACTTCCGGTTTGGCCGTCACCGGCCGGCAGGCATGGGAACGCGAGTGATTCTTCGCGTTCCCAGCCTGTATATCGCCTCCTATGCTGCTATTGCGGCCAGTTGGTCCCAATAGCAGCATAGGGGGCAATATACAGGCTGGGAACGCGAAGAATCACTCGCGTTCCCATGCCTGTCGGCCGGTGACGGCCAAACTGGAAGTGTTCGCCGCCGGGTCCTGGAGCGTCAGAGCGGGGCTGCGAGGGCACCGATTGGCTGCTGGGGGCTGAGGGAAGCCCCAGGTGAGTAAATCTCATTTTTTATAGTTCACTTAAGTTTTCCTTTAAAGTGGAATATAACCCTGCATTTCATCTTTGCTTTAAAACATTATTTACAGCATATTATATGCAACCAGCATTTTATTTTTACTAGACCAGCATTTGAAGGGTTACACACAGAGCTTGAAAGTTAAGTGCAGTGATTTGCAGATGCATCCGAACTTTAGATAATGTTATCTTGTGTTTACTTAAATGTATCAAGTGAGGAATGTGACACATCCTCTGACTGTGCAGGAGCTGCTGGAGACAGAGAGACACTGAAAGCATGTCTGCCTGCAAAACAGCAACAAATAAAACCAGTTATTAATAAAATGCAAAGTCAGCTCACAAACCAACAAACTGTACTTTTGGAAACCTATAACTTATAATTGAATAATAATACTTATGCACAAATGCAAATATGATAACCATATGGAATATAAAAAGTAGGTAAACATGTTTTTATTGAATATTATGTCAGGGTTTTAAACTGCTTTAAATAGAATCTGTATTGTTAAAATCACACAAAAGTAAACATACCAGTGTGTTAGGGGTCATCTCCTATTACCCTCTGTCACAATTTCTCCACTCCCCGCCACATTAAAAGTAGTCAAAAACAGTTTTTAAAAGTTTGTTTGTAAACAAACAAAATGGCCACCAAAACAGGAAGTAGGTTGATGTACAGTATGTCCACACATAGAAAATACATCCATACACAATCAGGTTGTATACAGCCTTCCTTTTGAATTTCAAGAGATCATTTGTGTGTTTCTTTCCCCCTGCAGCTCACTGAAGAGTTACAAGCTGATTGTTTCTTCTTGCAGCCAGCTCTGCCCAGTTGTCTATAATTCTGCAGTATGTGACTCATCAGTATGTGAACAGAGGATTTATCCAGCTTGTAAAAGATAAGAGAGCAGAGAAAAGCTGGCTAATGTAAATAACACACACACACAGGGGAGTGTGCATAGAGGGGGCATGCATAGCAGATCACACTGAAGAGTTGGCAGCCTTCCAGACACAGGAGGACAAGTCCGTCAGGGGAAAGATAAGCTGATTTATTACAGAGATGGTGATAGTAGAAAGTGCTGCAGTAAGCCAGAGCACATTATAATAGGTTTAGGAACCTGTAGGATGGTAGAAAACACAATGACATTTTTGTTACAGAGTCCCTTTAAAGAATTTTAGATGCTTTGTAAAACATAAAAAAAAGTTGCAAGTTACTATAAAATCGTACAATATTTCAATACAGATGTCAAAGGCAGGGAATACAAAGGGATATGTTATTGGTAGAAGGATTGTAATGGTTTAATGGAAGATATTCTTATAAGTTTAAAATTCTGAACAGAATATAGAAAAATATGTGTAATAGGTTTAATTCAGTATTTCAGAGAACTCGGTTATAAGTCTTGTTGTAGAGTTCACTGTAGACGAGAATTGATCTCACTGCATCACCAGCACAATAATAATGACATTTTCCATCCAACACTTAAAACCTACCATGCACTTTATTCCCGTAATATATTTTCACATGTAGAGGTTGACACTGCTGGAAAAGCTGAATTTCTTGTAAAGTATATACTTGGTGTGCAGGAGTGATACAGCAAGTACCATGTAATTTAAGCCCAGACAAGGCAAGGAGGCCAATGTGTTGAAAGCAGAATATACTATTAGATTTCATTTATACCAATGGGATACATGTGGCAACACTTTACACACAGTATGTGCTAAGTGAGAAAATCATAAATTTCATTGTCCGATATCTGGCAATTTTGTGATTTGCCTGGTTGGGACTGAAACTTTTATATCTGCAAACTGATAACATTCTGTTCCTGTTCCTCTGTAATTAAGCACTTTTTATTGTGTAGGCTTAAAGAGGGACTGTAGTGAAAATAACATAATGCTTTTTTTTAATACTATTTATTTATAAATTATTCAGTCAGTGTTTGCCCTGTGTAAAAGCTTTCTTCTCCCTATTTTACATTTAAAGATTTATTACAGGTGGTAGTATTTTGTAGTTTTGCAGTAGTTTTGCCTGGTGATCTCAGCAAAATGTTTGTTAACTGAGAGTTCTATGCACTGAGGGAGCTACTGCCTGCCAGTTGGAAAAATATGTTATTTCCCACAATGCAACAAGGTTCACAGACAGCAAACTGTCAGGACCATGGTCATTACATCACACTGGGGGAGGGGTTTCACCACAATATCATTTGAGAAAGGTAAAGATTTCTCATGGGCAAGGACGTATATGCTACTGACTGAGATGAAGTTCAATCCTTGGTTAAAGTTCCTCTTTAACCCATTCAGGTTCCGTCGTTTTCACGTGAGAAATGTTCACCTCCCATTCATTAGCCTATAACTTTATCACTACTTATCACAATGCACTGATCTATATCTTGTTTTTTCCGCCACCAATTAGGCTTTCTTTGGGGGGGGGGGGGGGGGGTACATTTTGCTAAGAGCCACTTTACTGTAAATGCATTTTAACAGGAAGAATAAGAAAAAACGGAAAAAATTCATTATTTCTCAGTTTTCAGCCATTATAGTTTTAAAATAATACATGCCTCCATAATTAAAACTCACGTATTGTATTTGCCCATATGTCCCGGTTATAACACTGTTAAAATTATGTCCCTATCACAATGTATGGCGACAATATTTTATTTGGAAATAAAGGTACATTTTTTCCGTTTTGCATCTATCACTATTTACAAGTTTAAAATAAAAAAAATATAGAAATATTTCATCTTTACATTGATATTTAAAAAGTTTAGACCCTTAGGTAAATATTTACATGTTTTTTTTTTATTGTAATGTTTTTTTTTTTATTGTAAACATTTTATTTGGGTAGTTTTGGGAGGGTGGGAGGTAAACAATAGATTTATAATGTAAATGTGTGTTAATTTTAAATTATTTTTTTTTACAGATGTAGTATTACTTTTTGGCCACAAGATGGCGGCCATGAGTTTGTTTACATGACGTCACTCTAAGCGTAACACACGCTTAGAGTGGCGCATTGGGCAGGGAACGGCCAGAAAAGGCGTAGCTTCTGAGAGAAGCTGTCGCTTTTTCAGCGGGGGAGAGGAATCAATGATCGGGCACCATAGCCCGATACATTGATTCCCTGGCTACCGAATCCGCGTCCGGGAGTGCGCGTGCACGATCGGCCGTGGGAGCGCGCGGCAGCGCGCATGGTTCCTGGACGTAGAAACTACGTCCAGGAACCAAAATTGGTTAACTCTACATGCTGAGCACAAGCTTCTGATTAGAGGAGGGGGTCCAACTTGTACTAAAGAGTTAAGGAGTCCAGAGGACCAGAGTAGAGCTTTCAGACAAAGTGACTCTTCAGGAAGGGAAAGCAGATATTTTCTAGCTGTGCCATGAATGGACAGTGTCTAGGCTGGATAGTGTACTGAGTAAAGGCTCTGCCTCTGACAGAGGTGACCTGGGTTCAAATCTCGGCTTTTCCTATTCAGTAAGCCAGCACCTATTCAGTGAGGAGACCTTGGGCAAGACCTAACACTGCTACTCCCTACTGAGCGCACCCTAGTGGCTGCAGCTTAGGTGCTCTGAGTTCACCAGGAGAAAAGCGTGATATAAATGTTCTGTCTTGTCTAGGCTGGAAAAGGTATGCATACCTGAAGCATATGGCAAAGATGTACAGAACACATTGGGTATAACGCATAAAGCTGACATTCACAAAACACTATCAGTACTAAGGAATAAGAAGTTATGGAGTCTTCAATTCTCTGTGATGGATATGGCACAAGTAGATAGAAATGTGACTAATCACAACCACCTTCATCTGGTTGAGGATCCTCTTTGCCAAATATGAACCATTGTTGTGTGAAGCTCATCAAATATTGGCAGTAGCTACATCATGAGATGCATGTATAGCAGTTACCAAGCGATTAACGTGCTGCAATGTTTCTTTCTGACTTTTACGTTCTCTTGTAAGATCAGCACATGGAAAAGGATCATAGCTGCTTCTCTAGGTAGAAGAGCAGAATCTTTGTTAGTAAATGTTTTTTATTTCAACACATGGTACATCTTCTGCAGCAAACACTGCCAAGCCTTCTGATATCACTTGTACATTTCATAACATAAAGGGGCCTTTTTATAAAATAGCAGCGAATCGCCTTTTCGAGTGCTGCCCTGCGTATATGCTCATACACTGGTGCACAAAATCAACACTGCTGTGATAAACTTTCTGCTGGCCTCTGATTGATCAGTTTGGATCACATGACATTGTTGGGAAATAAGTGTTTGTAACATTCTTTACAGATGGGGTCCCATAGTGGATAGTTTATCAGGACATGTACAAAGGCCACTGAAATGGAGGTGGAACATTTGCCAGCAGAAAACGATGAGGTTTCAGCTCTGTGAATTCTTTCTTTATTTCCATATAAAATATTGGCGCCATACATTGTGATGGGGACATCATTTAAATGGTGTAATAACCGGGACAAAAGGGCAAATAAAATACGTGGGTTTTAAATATGGTAGCATGTATTATTTTAAAGATATAATGGCTCAAAACTGACAAATAATGATTTTTTTTTCATTTTTTTCTTAATATTCCTGTGAAAAAGCATTTAGAATAAAATAGTTCTTAGCAAAATGTACTACCCAAAGAAAGCCCGATTGGTGGTGGAAAAAACAAGATATAGATCATTCTAATGTGATAAGTAGTGATAAAGTTATTGGCGAATGAATGGGAGGTGAAAAGTGCTCGAATGCATAAGGTGAAAAAACACTAAAGGCTGAAATGGTTAAAGGACACCTGAAGTGAGAAAGATATGGAGGCTGCCATATTTATTTCCTTCTAAACAGTGTCGATTTCCTGGCTGTCCTGCTGATCTTCTGCCTCTTATACCTTTAGCCATAGACCCTGAACAAGCATGCATGTCCTCTATGTTGGTAGTTGGTAGTGTTTAAATTCACCTGAACACCACAATTCAGCACCATTCAGCAATGAACCTGCAGGCACTAACACTAGTAGTTGCCTGTGGGGTTTTCTGCTTGAATGTGAGCAGATGAAATAATGCCAGGAAAGACATTTTGTTTATTAAATTAAGTGTTTTTTGATAGCACCTATTTTATCTAAAATAATTAATTGAATAACGTTGTTTATGAACACTTTGTTGATCTACTGTTTATGGTGTCCTAAACAAATAATTTAATTCCCCTCATTAAAGTTGTTTGTTTCTCTGAAAATGACAGTATCTCTTTGAAAAAAACAGTTTTTGAAAGAAGTGCTGATAATCAAATTTAAATATTTCAGTGTGAACTATGTTTAATTCACAGATTACTAACAGAAAAAATGAATGTTTTTTTTTTCCTAAAAGAAACATTCCTAAGACTGTTATCGCTCTTATTTTTTTTTATTTTTAGAGTTCAAGAAAGAGTTGGTTACTTAGAAAACTCTAAGCATTCACAGACATCAGACCTTGTGGCTCAATCCGATTGTTTATGGCCACACTGAGACATGGAGGTATGCTGGTAGACCTCACTTGGCACTCATTAATCTCTTGAAGTGGGAAGATTTATTTACTCATTGCAGAGCTGGACAATATCAGGGGACTGCTAAGCATCAATTTGTCAAGTAAACCAATAGGAGCACAGCAAAAAATATTTGGAACCTGATATTGAAAGACATCAGAGGAAAGTGACAAGATTATTAAATTCATACAGAACAAAATATTACAGGCGTATTTGTTTCTATGGCCAGCAGAGAGTCTGTTGTTTCTCACTGTGAAACTGAGCAAGTTAGTCAGTGGTAAACTGGAGTCAAGTATTCACTGTAGTCACAGAATGGTATAGTCAGGGGCGTAGCAATAGGGGTTGCAGTGGTTGCGACCGCATCGGGGCCCTTGGGCCGGAGGGGAACTTCAGTATTAGCTCTCTATCGGTCCTTTGCTCATAATAATCACTTCTATAGATGCTTTGAATAGTGGTAATCAGTAAGAAACTGCTCCCCATCCCCTTCTTCCGCCTCTGGCAGTGTAGTTGCCATTGGCAGGTTTTGGTGTGCTATATCAATTGTTATGTATAGAAAGCTTGGGGCGCACACAATGTAAAACTTGCATCAGGGCCTAAAGCTCCTTAGCTACGCCACTGTGTATAGCCCAGATGTTGATGGTGGACTTCAGTTACTGCCAAGGGTTTGTGTGTAGCCCAGTGCCCCATAGTGCTGTAGCTCCTGATGTGTCACTTATGTCAATCTGAAAGCAGGACAGTTGCAGGACAGTTGCAGCCTGTATAATCAGATGTATTGTTTGGTAACCAATTTTCTTTATTGGCTCATCGGTGTATATAAAAAAAAAGCACGCTGGGTAAGTCTGGGTGCCAGGAATTAGCCGGTCATAGAATATCTTTACATTTACAGATATTCTACTCTTTACAGTGGTCATTTTTAAGAGTAAACTATCAGAAAATGTTAGATATTTTAGTACAGCTAAAGCTAACCCCACTTTCATACAGAACCCTCCCCTCTAAAGCCTAACCCCCTTATTGATCACCTTAATCATTCCCTCAATGCAAACAGGCTGCAAAAAAAAAAAAAGGTCAGGAGTGGTCATAGGCACCCATAGAAATAACGGTGAAAGAAGGAAACTTGAATGCCAAAGGCCCCCGGGGCTGCCCCCTAATTGTCAGGCGCCCAAGTTTCCTTATTTCACCGCTATTTCTTTGGGCACCTATGATGGCGCCTAAACTTTGGTGGCTCTCTGGTGCCCAGATTTCATGACGCCACAGGTGGCACATCTTGACCACATGTACTTACAGACGCCAGCCTTGTGCACAGCAGTCTGTGTGAGACTAATATTGCAGGAACTCCTGCCTGACTGGATTAGTCACAACCAGCAGACTGGCTGGGCTCAGATCATCTCTTAGGTCTCATGGATCTAACAGAGTAAACAGTTACTGTAAGTCAGGAGGAACCACATTTTTGTAAAGGGCCAAAAAGAACAAAAAAATCCCCAGAGGCCCTGTTTACACTTAAAGGGACACTTAATGATCCTCCTGGCCCCGCCGGCAGCCACTTCCTGTTTCGGTGACAGAAGCTGACAGGCTGGGGACGCGAGTGATTCTTCGCGTTCCTGGCCACAATAGCGCCATCTATGCTGCTATAGCATATATCATATACTATATAGCAGCATAGAGGGTGCTAATGTGTCTGGGAACGCGAAGAATCCCTCGCGTCCCCAGCCTGTCAGCTCCTGTCACCGAAACAGGAAGTGGCTGCCGACGGGGCCAGGAGGATCGGAGGGAGACGGCGAGGGCACCGGACAGCTGCAGGGGGCTATTGGAAGCACTAGGTGAGTAAAACTCATTTTTTTTGTTTGACTTAAGTGTCCCTTTAATGCATTGAGTTGTGTTGATTTGGATCACGTTGTGTCCCACTTTGGAAAAGGGGATGCAACGCAAAGCAACACATTGTGTAAAGAGGGTCTTATTAAAAAGCAATGGCAAGTTCATTTTTAGCTTCTTAAAATGGAATGTGTTTCTAAGTATTCAGCTTCAGATGAGTACGAAGTAAACCTCATAATGCTCCATATCTGAGGCTCGGTTCCCAGTTGCAACACTGTACAATGGCCTGTTCAGATTAGAGCAGACAGTTCAGTGTCCTCTCCGATTCATGAAGCAGATGTGTTTCCACCACCGCTATCTGAAAAAACTCTGCAAGTTAGGAATTTGTGTTGCGTTTAACGCAATGTACTGAACGGATCACTTAAAAATAGCAAGTAGAAGCACAAGCTATTTTTAATATAAGATTAGCTTGCTGCTCTGCACAAAACGTTCCGAGCAGATACATTTTCTGTGCAAGTGGGAACCGAATCTTAGAGCAGATTGGTTCTCTGGGTTGAGAAAATGAGATCCACAACATGTTTGTTTACTGTGATCTGGCCGGTTGTGCTGCCAAACCTGAAACTGTCAAAAACATCTGCTTATCTTACAGTTTTCCTAAATGCTCTTACACATGTGCAACTATTCCACCCAACTATGATCTGAACTTGGTCTGTTGGATGATAGTTGAGCATGTGTATGCTGGCAAAAGACAAGGGAGTTGATTTACTAAGCATAGCGCAGCGTAACAGCGTGAGTTAGCTACTGTTGCGTGCGCTAGTGAATCAGCGGGCCTTAATTCTTTCTCCCTGCATGCTACGTGCACTAGTGGCAGCATAGCGTGTGTAATCAGGGGAGCGGGCACTCAGCGACTGCTATGCTGCTGTATTGCAGCATAGCGAACGCTAGTAACTTAACGTCGGCTCCACTCCTCCTTCCCTGAGCACCTTCTGGTCAACTCACATTAAAGGACCTGATCCCCGCACTCTGATTGACCCAATAGGCTGTCTGTCAAGTGACAGGCAGCCTATTGGGCCAATCAGAGTGCAGGGATCAGGTCCTTTATTGTGACTGGACCCGAAGGTGCTCAGGGCAGGAGGAGTGGAGTCGACGTTCCGTTACTAGCATTCGCTATACTGCAATACAGCAGCATAGCGTGTGCAGAGTGCCCGCTCCCCTGATTACGCATGCTATGCTGCCACTAGCATGCGGGGAGAAAGAATTAAGGCCCTTTGATTCACTAGCACATGTAACAGTAGCTAACTCACACTGTTACTCTGCGCTATGCTTTGTGAATCAACCACATGATTTCCAACTGATAACAGGCGGCTTGCCCAATCCAACTGGAGGATCAACTTGCCCAACTATAGTGCAGGTTGGCTACATGTGTACAAGTAGTTTGAATAACTTGTTGTTTTTGAATGTGGATTTGTCAGTGCACACGCTGTATTTAATTGAGTTGGTTGTTTAGTTGATTATCGTGAGTCGTGTCTGTCCTGTCGTCATACCTGTCATGTAAAAAAGTTGTGTGGCAGATCATGTTGTGCGGATGATTTATTGACTCCTACCAGAGCAGATTGTGGAGTAAAAAAAAGCAGTGCGTAGAGGCTGATCATGGAGGAGCATGAATGAAAATTGTGCAGATGGAAAGGTATACGGCTTAGATAATGACAGATGTCTAACTGGTGGAGGGGGATAATTGCCATATTAGTAACACAACAGCTGTACTGTATCTGTCTTGTATTTATAGAGGGAGAAAGAGTATCCATCTCCACGGCAACAGTACTATGACAACAATCTACAGAAACCTCCAATCAAGCAAAACCAATATGTTTTAACAACATAAATAACCTGTTAGGGCAGACTAGTGATAATGGCAAGGCAATGTTTTCCCAATTAAGGCTCCATTAAGGGAAAATATTATAAAATGACTTGTCAGTGGCTTAACTTTATATACAGAGAAGGTGTTGCATTAGTAATCTGTGTCAGTTATGTACATTAGGTGAATGTTGCTCTCATGCCATTCTTTATAATACTTTACTTGTGCTTCTATGTCTTTATCACTTCAGGTGTGCTCTAAATTGATATCTTTCTGGGTACTTACGTATTATACCGTCTGAAGAGTTTGGAAGTTCCTTGTTTAAGTTCTGTTTGCTCCACTACCAAGATATAACCCTTTTTGAAAAGCTGAAAGTCCTGGCTTTCCATTACACTAGGTTCCGTGTCAGTGTAATGCTCCGTTGCCAAGTTAAAGGGTTGTGAACGAGGGGTCTCCCCTGCATCTTGAGAGGTGAAGAGGCTGCTTCTTCGTCTTAATAGAGTCTTCAGCCCCGGCCAGTAACACACAGAGAGAGGTCAGAAGGATGCATATCATTTCTGCTCCTTCATCTTCTGTAATGAGACCCCTGCAACAGAAGACCTCCCGGGGTGCTGCTGATCATCAGTGTCAGGTTTGTCGGGTACTTCTGCAATCACGCTTTGTGCAGCCAAGATGCAGGGGACACCCCTCCTTCAAAACCCATTTAACTTAGCAATGGAGCATTACACTGACACGGAACCTGGTGTAATGGAAAGCCAGGACTTTCAGCTTTTCAAAAAGGGTTAAATCTCGGTAGTGGGGCATTACACAAGGAACTGCCAAACTCTCCAGACGGTATAATACGTAGGTACTGATTTCTGATCTTCAGGTGTTACTATGAAGGAAACCTAATGATAGAAAGGACCAGTGTGCTTAAATTATGAAACCATGGACTATATGAAGTTCACTTTTTCACCTGAGTTTTCTTCTAGTTGATATTTTCACAACTTGTAAATAAAATAAAATGCCTTTTATGCCACCAGCAAGCAAACAAATACTCAAAATAATGTTGACAGCACCGCCTTCAAGTGGAGCTGACTTTTGTTTCACGTGCAAGCCAACTTTTATATAACAGCAACTGTTCCCTTTATTCAAAGTGCATGTTGGGTATTTAGGAAAGGGGAGCAGGTGTATATTAGCGTAATGGTGGCCACTAATGACCCAATCTTTTACATCCTATCTTACCATTTCTATGTAATATAAGGGAACTGCCTGAATTATCCATTCAATATATTTAACCAATTTACCCTACTACTACATAAATTTGGTAAAATTGGATAAAAAGATTGGATCATTCGTGGCCACTGGCCACCTTTAGATCCCCCTTTTCCTGTTTCTTCGGAATGGGGGCTTCCTTGAACCTGGCAGTGCAGGTTTTTGGGCAGCAGCCAGCATGAGGTATTAAGCTGGTTGAAGTGATTGACTAAAACTGTAGAGATTTTGCATGATTTTGTTAAATCTTGGTTGCCATGTTATAAAGGTATAATGGCTTAGAGTGGCAGGATGAGGTACTTGGTCATTTTTAGCAAGAAAAAGGCGGGATAGTGTAATGGTTAAGGGCTCTGCCTCTGACACGGGAGACCTGGGTTCGAATCTCGGCTCTGCCTGTTCAGTAAGCCAGCACCTATTCAGCAGGAGACCTTAGGCAAGTCTCCCTAACACTGCTACTGCCTATAGAGCGCATCCTAGTGGCTGCAGCTCTGGTGCTTTGAGTCCGCCAGGAGAAAAGTGCGATATAAATGTTATTTGTCCTGTCTTGTCTAAATCCAGAAGTGGTTATAATGGGTGGTTAATCATTGTAATTAAGGTTAGCAGTCTTTACATGGGATAATGATATATGGGCCCAATTAACTTTTTCTCCTGAGTTTATTTTTAAACTCTTAGGTGATATTTTTAAACTTGTCAATAAAATCCCCTTTAAAACACCAGCAAGCAAGAAAATGCTAAAATTAGTTTTGGTGGTACTTTTTCACCTACTTTTTGGTACCTTTTCAATTACAAAGTGTTGGGAAGTTATTTTAAATAGAAGATGAAAAATCTCCTAGGAGAAATCTCAGGGTAAAAACTTTATTGCATATGGGCCATGGAGAGACATAGGGCCATCTGGAGAAGGGAAGACTACAGGAGCCAAGGGCATAAAAGAAGGAGGAGGCATGGAGTATAAATAGGCTGGAAATTAGCACAACAGGTGGTACATGGGCATGCCATCCGAGACATGACTGCTTCAATGGACACTACGTTCACATGGACGGACACAGCAACTTGGGATGGCAATGGTGACTACCAGGGAAGTACAAGAGTGGGGCCACTGTATGGAGCGAAAAAAGGTGGATAATCTCTTCCCATCCCCACACTTTTATGCCACTGCAACAAGTTTGATATGTATTTAGCAAACACAATTCAAAAATAAACAGCAACTGAACCTGTAATCTTTATAGGTTGTGCCACCTTTCCATTAAATCTATATACTTATGAGAGCTAATATGTCAGAAAGCCCCAATCATGTATTCCTGTTGTACATTAGAAAGTCTACACTACAAATGTTGTATACTAAATAGTAAATTTTCTGCTGAAAAAAATGGTCAATTACATTGGAAGCAAGCAAAGCATTAATTTTATACTAAGTTACTAGCTTTTGCTTTGTTCATGGTTGATAGGACCTTATGAGAGGTTCATATTATTGTTCTGAAAATCATTTGCAGTCAGATTCATTCTGTATTGTTCATGTTCACAAGCTAACAACAAGCAAGGTCGGGACCTTGTTCACTACTCAGCTCACAAACAGATATTTAATCATTCAGTATTAATGTAACACATCCAATGTGGATTCCATGTTTTGCAAAGCAATACCATGTTTTTGTCGAATGTTCACAATAGCTGTTGTATACATCTCCCATTTATTATCAAAGATACAGTGATGTAGTAATCAATGGCATTCCTCAACACAATGACCTTAATGTAAAATTCTTGAACTGTCAGACATTTTCAATCAAAATGGCATTTCAGACTGGGAACTGAGAGACAGTATTTTTGTGCTAGAAATAGACCCGTGTTAGACATATTGTCACATGCTCTAAGTCTGAGAGCCTGGCAAATATTAAATATGTCAGTGAAAGGACAAACTGTCTGTAACTTCTTTTTTTTTTTTCTAATCTGCAATCTCGTCTTAACACATTTAAATAAGGCTGATCCACAGCTTTGTATTTTTAGACAGTCAGGATGCATGCTCAGCCACAAACAAAATATCACTAGGAACTCGTCTGCAATTCAAAACAAGCAGCAAAACAGCTTCTATATGTCTGATACCAATCCAAAATAACCCCCTGAGGGCTGTTCATTTAGGCAAAAGCCTTCTTGAATTACTAGAGCAGTTTGTCATTTACACTTTTTAATTATATCTTTAATAACCAAGTCTGCGGGGCTCTATCAGTCATAAACCAACAAAGGTATGTGATGCATTTTAGTGCTTAAAAAGCTGTTCACTACATTTTAAAGTCCCAGTTCAGCCTCCCATTTTTTAATGCATTTGATAGTAAATTTGCATTAATTAGCAGGGCCTAAAGTTTACAGTGCTAGTCTGTACTTTTTGCAATAAATATATTCAACTACTTATGCATTAAGGCCGTAGCTCCTACTTCCAAAAGCAGGTCGCTCATGCTTCTTGGACATAAGAGCTACGTCATTGAGAAACCCTCCGCCGCAAATGATCGTGTGCATCTGCCCGCTTCAGCACCGATTGGCGAAAGGGACCATGTGGTTCCTCTACGTTATCAGAGCCCCGCTAACCTGCAATGGTCACTGTTACAAACAGTGACAATGATTTTTGTAAAGTGTATACAGGAAGTACATTACTTCCTGTAATGATCGTGTGTGCATGTGCACCCCGTGCTGCACCATTGATTGTTCAAAGTGATCATATGATCTGTTGACCCCTGTGGCTGCAGTGATTGGGCCAAGGGACAATGTGATCCCCAAGGGATCATGTGATCGCTTGGTCAATCAGTGTCCTCAATGTACCTCAATGATCACTATCATAAAAAATTGTAAGAATACATGTGTAAAGTAAAAAATTGTTAAAAAAAAATGTTCATGCCTCCCAAGGTAGTAATAATTGGTGCAAGGGATCATGGGGCCCCATCCCTGAGCCAATCAGTGTTCCTGAAGGTCTATACCCATGACATGATTTTTTTGCTGAGTTTTTCCGTGACAAACAATCATGTTTGGGAATTTGTTTAACATCATTTAACAAAAATTGGTTAAACAATGTTTGGCAACATGGGACAATCACGATCATCATGATGGATCACTGAGTGACCTGTCGCTCAGATCCCCATTGCCGGCCATGATAATTTTACTGTGATTGTTTAAACAATCTGCGGTAGGGAAGATGGATCAGGGAATGATCACTGGTCACAGTTAATCCTTGGTACATCTTCACGTGGGTATGTGGCTTATACTTAAAGAGAAAGTTTGAACTTCATTACAATCAGTAGCTGAATCCTCCTTTCCCATGAGAAATCTTAAGGCTGATATTGTGGGGAATATTGATTTTAGGTGAGTTTTTTTCAGTCAGTTTCTATGACCGTTTGTATTTGCCAATAAAGTTTGGCTCTATTATCAATTTTATGTGCTATTTGATGTATTATTAAGCTTATGATAGTAATTTGTATGGTTGATATCTCATATTTTTATTGCCGCATTTGCTTATGGAGGGCATGTTTAGGGGGAAGGGGATGTCCTCAAAATGTTTGCTTCAGACAGCAAAAAGTCTAGAACCTGCCCTGGTAAGTGGGGTGCCATGTCTGGTGCCATAGTCTTTCCATCCATACATATTGGTGATTGGTGGAGGGACAGCTCTGAGATATGGGCTCAGCTGGACTAAGGGGTGGGGTCTAGTGCAGGCCTAGTCTAGGAGTCTAGTGCAGGTCAGTGCACTTGATGGGAACTGGAGGCTGAGTGACACTATACGCTGGTGCTAGTATTGTAGTACTATATGCGACCTGGCAGAGTTTAAGTCTTAATGGGGAAGGGGAGAGGAGAGGTTAGTGTTAGGCACAGAAAAAGTTAGGTTAGTGTTAGGCAGAGAACAGGTATAGGGTAGTGTTAAGCTGAAGAAAGGGCAGGTTAATGTCAGGCAGAGTAGGTTGGAAGGTTTGTAAAAAGCTGAAGTGTACCTGAGATGGCAGAAATTAAAACAAATATACATACCTGGGGCTTCCTCCAGTCCCCTGTAGGCTAATCGGGTGCTTGCTGTCCTCCTTTGCTGTCTGTAGCCTCCGCAAGCCGTATCAGTAGCTCTGCTAGTTGGAGCGTACTGCGCCTGCAGGGCCCGGCAGAGTTCTGGGCTAGTGCAGTATTACTGCACAGGCACAGAATGCTCCCAGCTGCGGGAGAGTGCCCGGCGGGACTGCGTATTCGCTGACTGACCAGATTACCAGGACGATTTGCTGAGGCTACAGGTGATGGAAGAGGATGGCTAGGGCCCAATTACCTTGAAGAAGGCTGGAGGAAGCCCCATGTATGTATATTTTTTTAATTTCTGCCATCTCAGGTACACTTTAACACTTCACCAAAAAGTTTATTTTTTAATGTGACAGTTTAACTTAAAAAACCCAAAACATTTTAAACATTTTGTTTGTTTGTTTTCTGTAACTTTATTTGAATGATTAGTGAGAGTAGAAAAAGAAATCCTGAATGAGAACGGATGTATCTCAATCAATAATTTTTATTGCTACAAAATAGAAACAACAGGATCAATACGCAATAAAACTATTTCAAATCGATGTGTTGAACAACATTGCACAAACCTATGAACCCAGATATTAATCTGGAGGATCTACAATATAAAGTGTCTTAACTCACAATATAAAGTGTTTTCACCATCTTAATTGACTTCATGCACTGTGTGATTAAATCCACGTCGGTTTAAAAAGAGCCTGACTTGGGGTTCTGAGATCCAGGTCTGGGTAATGGGGGTTGGAAAAGTGGCAGTGCTTAGTGAATAATGAATCAACGTGCATTACTGTCACAGGAGCCCTGGTGGTCAGACCGCAAATGGCCTTCCAAACGGTGCCAGCGCACGGATCGTGCGAACTCTGGTCGCAGTCAATGCGCAGGAACCGTTGGGACAAACCGCAGACAAACCAGAAGGGAGCCTGTGAGATATCGGTAATTACAACTTACACACGATTCCAGGGTATCTGCCACCACCACTGATATGGGCCAGTGGACCCGATTTACTGACTGACTGGTCCTGCGAATAAAAACGGTTAAAACACGCTGTATTCTGTCTAGCCAACAACAAACAATAGTAACGTCTCTTCAGAGGTCTGGTTCAGTTGTGTGCGTGCTGAATAGTAGGGTAGCTAGAACAACAACTGACGATAGCGTCGGTTTATTGAAAGCAATATAAATAATTAATATGTACAAACAATTATTAAAATCAACAATTATTAAAACAGTAATAGCCAGTATAAAAAATAAAAGGGAGAAAATACTTAGGGTTTGTGGAAATATGTCCTTTTGTGGGACGAATCATAAAGTCCAAGCAAAACGGTTTCAAGTTCTGCAAAGTTCTTTGTTCCAGAGATAAATTCAGAGCTCAGCAAGTTTTAAAATCCAAACAAAATGGAGGATGTCCTTTGTTTCAATTCAGACAAGATGGCCGCTAGCCATGTGCCCTTTGTTTCAGCTCCGGCAAGATTGCCACCACTTGTTCCTCACGGTGGCCGTGTGTTCATGAAGATGTAAAATGGAGGAATAATTCGCCCGGGCAGCTCATTCACTTTTAATGGAGCTGAGTTCAGAGGCGGGCTTCCAGAGTCGGCCCCCAGGCCGGACTATGGTAATCACATCTGGGGCAGGGGCCTCCACAAGCCCTCATAACCCTGACACTTCTCTAGACAGACCTGCGCGGCCGGCACACAAATAATAATTACATATTCTTGATCCCCAGAACCTACCGATTAATATGATATCAAACTTGGGCATGTTTGCATGCCCAGTTAAAAAACGGTGGAATTCCCAGAGTTCTGGTTATGCCAGTGGCCCAAATTTAATATCAAAATACTCACAAGATCCGGACCAGCAGAATGATATAACTTTCACATTTCTCACCTGAACGGTATTGCTTAAACATGCTCAAAATCCTAAACTCCATGCTTTCTTATTCTGCCTATATGGCTCCGGCCAGTCTAGAGTAAAGCAGGTTTTTGAATAGCCCCCTGCTGTGAGCTCATCCTGTCTTTTCCCAAAAGGCAGAGTGGGCTCTTTGCTGGCTAATTAACATCTAGGTGTCACCTGGTTCCCAGAACAGAAAGGGGAGTTAATGCCTCCAGGTTATTCTGCCTTCCACAGGGAATATGTTCAAGCTAATTAACACCTCCCCCAGGCTTTCACTCAGCCAAGACAAATCCCCCAGCTGTTCCTAGGCAGAGGGATACTACACATCAAATCTTGGTTTAACGATCTGCGTCGCTAACCGACCGCAATCGCGTTTTGGCCGACTGGGCGTCGCCCGGCGTCACAATTACGTAAACATGCTTATATATTTAGATCAAAACAATATACCTTGTGTGTATGAAAATAAGCAATAAAAAAGAAAAAGAAAACTAATGATGATAAAGCAGGCCTACAAATGAAAGACAAGCCAAGTGAGTGATACACACAATACCCATAGATGGTCCTGTGTAGGTGAGTGATGATCACAGCAATCAAGTAGGGGTAGAGGAAGTCATGCAAACACTCCACGTAACAACTTCAAATAACAACTTCATCAGGAGCTCATGTATATATTGTCTTCTCTACCCCCACCCATGTGCCAAGCATCTCCAACAATCTCCATTGTGTTATATTGACTACTGTGTATCGCTATTGTGTCACATCGTACTCAAGGGGAGTGGTGGTGGCAGCGCGACAATGGAGTTTGGCTAATGTATAGCTGAGCTCCAGTTAGTGGTGGTGACTTTGGGGGGGAGGGGATATTTAGTGTGAGGATAGTATAAGATAAGGGGATGGTGGAATAGTGGCGACATCTCATGCCCATTTTAACTTGCAGTACGTTTAAATGTATAGATTGTAAGTTGCTTGTCTGTAAAGGGGAGAAAGCAGCTAAAACAGAGCTGCTTCTACTTCCTGTTTTCTGTTTGGATTGGCTGGACACAATCGGCCTCAATTCTGGTAGATATGTGCGGCAAATACTTTTTTGTCAGTATAATACCTCATGTCGCCATATTTTCCTCCATTTTAAGCAATTCTGAAAGATTTTTCTGCATTTCTAAACATGCGGTAAAACGTGCAGTAAATGCATAAAGTGCGGTGAAAAGTGTAGTATTTCAGTGGTAAGCACATGGTAAGTAAATAGTAGTCTTTAATTGTCTTCCATATGTTACGATAGTCTATGGAAGATTTTTTTTTTGAGGGTGGGGGGAAGGTGTATTTGATTATGTAGCAACCGATGAAAAGTATATCTATAGGCATCCCCTATAAAAAAATAATAATCCAGTAAATATTTAGAGTTTTATTTCTACTATTATTTTCTATTACACAGCCTGAATGAGAACTCCACTAAAAATTGCAAACTGGCAGTGGACAACGTTATGACACGCATGCGTGGATGCGTATTTCTACAATACACTTGCTCTTCCGCACAACCGAAGCAAGAAGTGACTGCAAGCGCGCATCACTTCCTGCTTGGCCGACCGTGTACTAGTAACGTGGTGTTCCTTGAAGGCCTGTTTTTGGTGGTGTGGCAGGCAAATTACATTGTAAATCCAGCCTTAACCTCCTTAGCGGTATGCCCGACACTGTGTCGGGCATCCCGCTACAGAGGTTTTCTGGCTGATCGGGACCCCCCCGGAATTCATTTACTTGTTAAATTGTAACCTTTAGATACTAGCTAGCACTATGCTAGCTAGTATTGTCTTCCGGCACCCACCGATTGCCCGCTGGATACATTACCACACCGGGATTCAGCGGTCAAGCAGCCTCCATCTCAGCTCCGGTCCTCAGTATGAGGATCGGGACTGAGCATGACGTCGGTGACGTCAAGACGTCATGTACGATCCTCCCCGTAGTGAAGACTGGAGCTGAGCGGGGAGGCTGCACCTATCGCGGGATCCAGGCAAGTTAATGTATCCAGCAGGCAATCGGGGGGGATCGGGGAGGTCCGGAGATGCCAGCACACAATACTAGCTAGCCCAGTGCTAGCTAGTATCTAATAGTTACAATTAAATGAATAAATTAGCGCGGGGGGGGGGGGGGGGGACTAATAGTGCAAATCCTCCTGAGTGGTGTAACGCTCAGGAGCTTAAACTGATCGGTAAATTATGTGCCAAAATACCCCCTAAATTCCATAAGAATAGCGATTTTCGGTAAAATGAATGCAAGTTACCACATGCGGTAATTCATGACTAAAACCTACTAGAATTGCTAAATGTCATTATCCCATGCAATTTATAATTTGTTTGAAAACCCTACCAAAATTGAGGCCATTGTTGGATATTTTACCAAGGAATACAGTTAATATATACTGTATTTCTTGGTGCACAATGTAGCTGTCTACCTGGAGTTTAGCTTTAATGTAATTTTTTATACATTGTCTTGGATTTAGCTGAGCAGGCAGAACACTTGCCCTAAGTGCCAGTGATGATATGGGATAGTTCCTTGGCTCTTGTCATACAGGATAAACAGAAAGACTGTTCAGCAAATGTGGGACAGCTATACTAGCAAGCCTTGCATACAGAGCTGGCAGCCCTTTGCTTTTCCAATGCAGCCACATGATGTAGCTGCAAGAGCTGGCACAACAAATATAATAAAACATTTCAGCCTGGCAGATTTATGAAATGACTAAAGCAAATGTCAACTGAAGGAGACTTCTATCATTTTCATATATCTTTACACAATTACTTAGATAATGGATCTGTTGGAGAAAACATATATTAAGAGTTTAAGTCCAAGCAAAACTTTTGTCTTTTTTAAGTTTTAGAGAGAAGAGGATTACGGTCTGTACACACACTATACAAAAGTCGTTGCAAACAAACATCGCGAATACGACTTTATCGGCAAAAAAGTCAAATGAGTCTTTTCAACAAAATTGTCCGCTCACCGATATTGCAAATGACCAACTCAATTAAATAGCTATTAGCTAACAGAGGTAGTTAATTAGCTCTGCTGAGGCACTAATTACCCCACCTGAATGTTTGTGGTTTCCTGCAAAGCATGTACTGTTGGTGGACTTTGAGGACAGGGTTGGGGAACTCTGCTTTAAAAGATCTCTATGGTAAAGTTGCATTCGGCAGTTAAACAAAAATATTAACATCTTTAGGACTAAGGATGTTACAGTTACATCCTGTTTGTGGCTGCTTGCTGCTGATAGGACATAACTGTAACTGACCGTAGGCCTGCTGCTCCAGGTGCAATCGCGCATAACTGAAGGGGGAGAATCAGCTATCATATGACAGCTAACATCTCCCCTCACGGATCAGGAGCCATGCCGATATACCTATACCAGGCTACCTTTTTGGGGGCACCTATACCAGGCTACCTATGCTGGGGGCAACTATACCAGGCTACCTATATTGGGCGCACCCATGCTTGGCTACCTATATTGGGGGCACTTGTCTCTGGCTACCTATACTGGGAGCACTTATACCTGACTTCCTATACTGGGGGCACCTGTACCTGGCTACCTATACTGGAGGCACTTATACTGGAGGGCTACATCTTGACTAACTGGCCTGCCTTTCCAATTTCAGTTTTGAGGGGATGAGGGGGACCCAGTGATTTCTAGTTATGCCCCTGCACAGATCCACCCACTAAACCACAAGGCAGTTAAAAGGACTCACTGGACCACCAGGGAATTAAAGGGACCTGTCACTGGAGCACCAGGGAATTCAAATCATTTATACTTACCTTGGGCTTCCTCCAGCCCCGTGGGCTTTCTTACCATCCTCCTGGGATGCTCCTATCCTCCTCTGGCCAACCCACTCTCTCTCTCCAGTCATCCCAAGGTGTGCTGTACTGTGCATGTGCGTCACAGCCGCCTTCACCTCTATCGTGCTCATAATAATGAGAATGCAGTGAAAACTATTAAATAGCCGATCGCTATGATTGGCTGGCTCTGGGATGGAGGGAGGGCGAGGGAGAAAAAGAAAAAAAAATGACACCATTTATTCAAAAATATATACAATAAATATTTGTGAAAAAATAAATAAACAACTAGGGGCGATCAGACTCCACCAACAGAAAGCTCTGTTGGTGGGGAGAAAAGAGGGGGGATCACTTGTGTGCTGAGTTATGCGGCCCTGCAGCGAAGCCTTAAAGCTGCAGTGGCCTATTTGTAGAAAAATGGCCTGGTCTTTAGGGGGGTTTAACACTGCGGTCCTCAAGAGGTTAAAGTGTACCATAGCTGTTGACAGAAGAAGAACCAATACTTACTCGCTGCTTCCTCCTGCAGCATAAACACGTGCAAGTCCCTCCCCGTCCTCCCGCAGTCTGCCGTTCAGGGGAAGCAGCAGGCAAGTATTGGTTCTTCTTTTTAGTATGTGAAATCTTATTAGGAAAACGCACATCAGTTGATTGGGGTTCTCATAAGCAGGGGAGTATTGGAGAAGACAAGACAAGAGAACCAGTGGCACAGGGATAAGGGATGCAGAATATGTCTATGCTACCAGGATCCCTGTAGGGCCCTCCTTCAGCAATCCTGATGCTCTAGTAGTACTGATCTCCATTATACAGTAGTTGCTTTAAACAGTGGCAACCATTAGCGAGTGGTTCCCCTGTAACTGCTTTCACCTCTCACAATACAATTGTCCTTAAAAATCAGGTTTTGATGCTCAATATCATATGATTTTACATATATAATGTTTATTGATTTTACATCTATAACAAAGCAATGCAGAGTAGTGTAAAATGTACACTTTTACAGATGATTCTGTAGATACACTGCTTGAGACAACTCAAGTAATCATGCAAACCAGAACTGGATTCTGTTTTTTAATTGTCTACTATTATGTGGCAAAAGTGTATAGCACCTATCTGAGTTGTATCATTTCAGGGATGTGTTAAAATTTTAATAATTAGGGTTTGTGTTATTACAGTCATATGCACACTTTTTAACAAAGGCAGGTTGTCCTGGATTTATTGAAAAAAAAAAAGCATAAACGCTAATTCACTAGTCCTTCCAGAAAACAAAAATATCTTATGTCCTGATATGGCCCAGAATATTGTAACACCCAGTAAAAGATGCAAGAAAAAAATCTACTTTTGCTGGATCGCTTATGTTCTGTGTTCAGCAGTGTTCCTCAGATCAGGATCATTTGAATAAATCTCAGCATCTTACTGGTAATGTCATCATAACTGCCACAGCTGTAAGCTGATGGTTACCAGACAGGACTATTACTTCACTCTATACCTTTTTTTTTAGTTCTTTCCAAATAAGTCAAATTGAGTAATTCACAAATAATGTAAACCACTGTTTCTTGGAAAATATCAAGCACTGGTAATTGTTTCTATACAAGAGCATTTCTGAGAGGGGCTTTAAGGACACACATTCTCCAGTAAATAAATTCATCATTCGTTATTAGTGCTTAAAAGGATATATTGTATATATCCGGAATATTCAAATATACAACTAGAAAATTAAACTGTACACTAAGCAAAGTCATCCCAGTGCACAGAGCTACATGGAAGAACTTGTCTATTATAGTCATATGACTAAAATGAATTGAAATATCAATAACAAACTCTACCCCTCACCTCCCCAGCACAACCTTAAACATACCCTTAGGAATTTGCCTTCAAACCATGTGCTGATTATTGTGAAAAGTAGTAAGCCAGGTACAGAAGTAGGGTGGCTAGTAAGAATTCTGGGAAGTACTATCTACAAAATTTTATTGCAATGAATATGCAGTTTTTGTGCTGTTAAAGTAAAATTATACTCCTCTAAACAGGGGCAAAGCTTGGAAACTTAGGGCCCTAAGCAAGCCAGTATGGTCATTATTGCCACCTTCCCCTCTCTCATACACAGGCACATAGGGCTCTATTCACAAAACTTCTCATAAATGACTTTTTTTATCATCTAATTGATAAAAATAACCTCTCAGCAGATTTACAAGCAAAACAATCAGTCAAAGTAAGTTGTTTCCGATGAACTTCATTTCAACATTACATTTCTTGCCTTAATTATTTTATATTTTTGCTTTCTGGAAGCTTAAGAACGTAACATAGATAAGGTGAAAACAAAGGAAAACAGGGGAAAAAGCTTTTTGAATCATGCCCATACTCACTTCCCATTAGGGACACGCCCCATCTAATAGTAAACCCCCCAGTCCACAGCATTGCTATGTCCACCCGACACAGCATTGCCGCTTCCATGGTCCCTTCATGCAGAGTTAATGAAGCAGATGCAGTGGTTAGATATTCTTCCTATCTGCCTTACTTTCCAGCTCCCTTTTCTCTCTTCATATCCAACTGCCATTAACGTGAAGTTACCAGAAGGCCATCAGCAGGAGACAGATATGAGGACCCAGACACCCGGCTGGACATCGAGACAGACATGAGGAAGAATGCTATGCACTAAGAAGGTAAGTGTACAAGAGCTGCCACTGCTTCCCTGTGCTAACTCTGCAATAAGCCCCCCAGCTGTACCACTAAAACGGTTACGCCACTGCTCTCTAGAAAATGGCATCTGACTGACCTAAAACATGACCTAAAACCATTCAAATGTCAGAGAGGATTCTGTATTTCTTAAGCCTAATTGTGACAAATTTCTATCATCATTGGTTGGAATTAAATCAACAGTCGAGTGAGTTTTGCAATGGCCCCCAAATCCTGTTTGTGTCCCACAGTGAATAAAGCCACACCTCTAATGTTCTTTGATACACATGGTGTGACCCTATAGCTCTGTGTTCCCTAATGATAGGCGATGACTTTTATGCTTACTTCTGGAAACCCCATTTGCATGTGTGATTTCTGAGCACAGCTGAAACCTATGCATCAAGAAGTTTTGTGATAAGGAAGCGGGAAAAAAAAAAGCATGGCAACATGTCGCAAAACCCTCTGTTTCTTGTCCTTGAATACTTTTTGATACTGACAGATTATAAACAGTCAGCAATTTAGTATCTGAAAACCTGTTATTGTATGACTCCATTTATCCAAAACAGAAAGATGGCAGTAAAATGAATCATGAAATCTAGAAACTTATGCAAGTAATGCATGGTCATAAGGTAAATACAAGAGCTTAAGAAGTGGAAGATTCCCATAAGAAGAAGTCCACATTTAAAAACTAATCTGACTGGCTGTTATTCAGACAGGAAGTTTCAGGCCCTGCATATCCACGCTAGTGACTTGTTTGTCGGCATGATCTATTGGAGGAAACAGCAGGAGTCAGACTGAGTGTTAACAGCTAAATACCTGAGAGCAATCAAGTTTCCTCAACATCCTCCTAGATAAGATGAGTTGAGATATAACAGGTCTTGCAGCCTAAAAAGTTTTATTCAGTTTTATACTACAAAAAAATGATTAGAGTAGTAGTACAAAAACAGTATAGATTAGTTTGAGTATTATCAGCTCCGTGCTACTGCGCAGGTGCAGCCGTGCTCGTGCCAGAAGGAGTGTGGCCCAATTAGCTAGAAGGCTTATGAGCAGCAATGGGGGCCCAGAGAACGCCATGGGAAGCCTCATTAGGATTCAGAGACTTTCCTCTCTTTGGGTAAGCACCTGAGCTCAGATCAGATCAGGGGTATTGTTTGGAAATACTTGCCTATTTTAGGTCAAGCTGCTTTTGGCTATTTTTTTAAGTAACCCCTTGTTCTGCCTACAAGAGGAGTAGGATGATACGGCACCTTGTAGAACAGATATCACAGGGAGAACAGATTGAGAAAAGAGGTACATGTGCATGCATGTCTTAACTGCAATTTCTGCAATGTGATTATAAAGGGGTTTACTGTATGTATCCCACCCTTCTGGCAAGAATACGTGGAATAGTCATCATTTTTTTTTTGTTACAGTACTTATGTTGTCTATGGCCAGAAGTGTCCGTGTGGCTTGGTGCACATGGGTAAGACCATCAGGATAGTGATGGTGAGTATACAGGAGCACACACGTATTGGCTGGATGACCAGTGGCAAAAAAAAGAATACAGGCTTCCTATATCCCTCCACTTCATGCACATGGCCCCTCAGTTAAGAATGATGTGAAAGTGATATGGAGATTGCTATATATATATATATATTTTTTTTTTTAAGCAATATCAGTTGCCTGGCAGTCCTCATGATCACTTTGGCTGCAGTAGTGACTGAATCACAGACCTGAAATAAGCATGCAGCTAATCCAGTTTGACTTCAGTCTCACTACATCTGATGCAAGCATGCTTCTTCGAGGTCAATAGCTAAATATATTAGATGCAGTTGATCAGCAGGACAGCCAGGCAATTTGCATTGTTTAAAAAGAAATAAATGTCAGCCGCCATATTCCTGTCACTTCAGGTTCGCTTTATAGAACCACTATCGTGAAAATTAAACACACATTTAAACATATACAACTAAAAAGTACATTTCTCCCAGAGTAAAATGAGCTATACATTGCTTTTCTCCTATGTTGCTGGCACTTACAGCAGGTAGTAGAAATCTGACTGAACTGACAGATTTTGGGCTAGCTCGTCTCCTCATGGGAAAGCTCAAGGTTTTCTTTATTTCAAAAGCACTTAGGCCCCACACTATGGCCCCGTTCACACTGCACGCGTTTCCAGCCGCGTTTTGGGAATGCGTGCAGGAGGCCGACACGCACGACATCAGACAGTGCATTGAGTGCACTGTCTGATGTTCACACTGCATGCGTTCCGGACCAGTGCAGTCCACGAACGCATGCTGCACGCATTATTTACAGAAGCGCATGGCTGACCCATTCACTTCAGTGAATGGGATCAGCCACGCAACGCATACAAACGCAGATGGCGTGTGTTCGTATGCGTTGCGTTCCGAACGCACGGCTGTCCGTGTTTGTGATGTGAACAGGGCCTAAGTGAATGACAGTTGCTCAACTGCCAAAATAGTGTGCAAACAGGTAAGGGGGAAGCGGGCATCTTTGTGTAAATCCCTTCCAGGGATTATTTTGGTAAAAACAAAATACTACAAAATCCCCCATAAATACATTGACTAGTCCAAAACCTATCAGTTCTGTCTACTACCTACTTGCAGGCCTTAATTATTTTCCCAGAGTGCGACCACCTTACATTCATACCAGTACCCGAGAAAGGCTAAAGTTCTCCACCTGCTTCATTTGGTTGGTTGCCCCTTTATGCAACCCACCTTTGTGAGTATAATACCTCTTCAAGTCTTATTTCCCCACAAAAAGAAGTGGCATACTGTACTATTGGGCTCCCGTTGTCTCTGTGTTTTTTCAAAGGTGCCCATCACCCAACCTTCTGTCTACTATTGGGCAAACCCAGGATTTTCAAGGGAGGGGGTTCTTCAAAGGTCTATTTCAGCCACACACAATACAGTATAATAATAAGGTAGGACATCATGCAATTTCCCGACCGACAATCGGATCGATCAGGAGCAGTTTGGATACAGATAATAATGAGGACAGCCCAGCCAACATTGCTAATGAAGAGGAAAGTGATGTATTCACACAGCAGGGCACAGGGCTGTGCTCATATTATATCACTACTGGTAAAAGGAAAAACATGCAGAGAGAGGCTAATATACGTGGAAAATATTATTAAAGAAAAATCATACCGTCCAAATAACGTTTCATGTCATGCCAACAATTAAATATGAGATAGTACAAAAAAGGAACTGGCTCTTGGGTGCATACAAAAAACTAATCTTTATTATGACAAATTTACAAATCTTTACCAAATCACATAATATACATATAAACAAATACACACATCTTAAAAGTGAAACACACTATCTATGAACTCACAATAAAGCGGCTGCAATCCTCCACCCTGGTACAGTTCCTGGTGTTAAAATGCACTGAACTGGTCCTAAACGCTGATGAAAACAAATTGGTGATGGCTTTCAGACAACCATATGCAGCAAAAGAGCAAAACGGCCAGGTGAATAAAGCAGAGAGATGATGCTTGAATAAAGGCTTCGATGTTAGTAAGCAAGCAGAAGTTCTTCATTCCATATACACCACAATCTCACTCGCAGATCGTGCATTAGGAAGCTTGCATGCAGGCTGTTAAAGATGATGCAAAGCAGTGTATAAATCTCAGAGTCACAGGACCCACTCGCAGTCCAACTGAAGAAATATACCCATGTCAGTCATATAAATGTGCTTATGCCTCCAGCAAAAAGAATCTTATATTAAAGAGACTCCGTAACAAAAATTGCATCCTGTTTTTTTATCATCCTACATGTTCCAAAAGATATTCTAATGTGTTCTGGCTAACTGCAGCACTTTCTACTATGACAGTCTCTGTAATAAATCAATGTATCTTTCCCCTGTCAGACTTGTCGGCCTGTGTCTGGAAGGCTGCCAAGTTCTTCAGTGTTGTGGTTCTGCTATGAACTCACCCTTTCTGGCCCCTCTATGCACACTGCCTGTGTGTTATTTAGATAAGAGAGAAGAGAGAAGCTGCTCTAATCAGCTGGATAAATCGTCCTCTGAGCGGGCTGGGCTTTCACATACTGAGGAATTACAAACAAGGGCAAAGCTGTTTGCAAGAAGAAAAGAGCAGCCTGAAACTTCAGTGCATGGGGGAAAGAAACACACAAATGATCTCTTGAGATTCAAAAGGAAGGGTGTATACAGCCTGCTTATGTATGGATGTATTTTCTATGTGTGGACATGCTGTACATCAACCTACTTCCTGTTTTGGTGGCCATTTTGTTTGTTTACAAACAAACTTTTTAAAACTGTTTTTAACCACTTTTAATGCGGCGAGCAGCGGCGAAATTGTGACAGAGGGTAATAGGAGATGTCCCCTAACGCACTGGTATGTTTACTTTTGAGCGATTTTAACAATACAGATTCTCTTTAAGCCAAACAGCAGAAGCTTGTATCAGTTCATATGCCAGTATTGAATATCACAAAGTAGCGTGGACCATCTATAGTTACCAGTCTCATTGATCTTGGGGATGATCTAGGTAAAGGGGTTAAGTCCTAGATAGGTGGTTCAAAAAGCGCCTCATTACCATGACATGTTTCGCTGAATCCACAGTCAGCCTCTTCAGATAATGAAGCGCGATATACACTAACACGAGCTCTTTAGAACGCCAGAGCCGCCATTGAGTAGGCATAAGTATGTCCTCACATAGCTCTCCCGAGTGCCGTCAGCCCAACCAACCACAGAGCCCGACATCCACACAGCCCGCCCACCGCCCGAGTGGAAGACAGGAAGGGGAAGCGTCGTGCGGGTCAGCGTGGAACGCAAGGAAGTGCGCTCCACAAAGAGACTCAGCGGGAGGTTCGGCCCCGTAATGTGTGCCATGAGAGCCCTCCCATCAAGGGCAGAAACCCGGACACGTACACTGGATGCCGAAGGCCGCCATAAAGCAATGCAGCTGCCGGCACACAGACATGGGGAGAGAGAAGAGGGAGGGGCCAAAAGGCCACAACCAAATACAATAGACTAATTACTGTAAAATTACCAAAATCTTATTTACATATATATTCATATCACAAAATAATAATAATACTGACTGTGGAAAAGTCCCCGCACAGAGAATGTGCGCATATGTAAATATAGACAAACACGCACAGAAAAAAGCAGGACCCCCACAGACATAAATCGATGAAAAATGATAATAACTAGAATAGTGTGCACTGCGCATCAAGAAAAAACCCAAATGCATTTATATGTATGTGTATTGGTCACAAAAGACTCACCAGGACATGCCCATTATGAGCGAGATACACCGTCCATATAGACAGGACGGAGAGCGGAGGGAATATCAACAAAAGGGAGAGGGAAGGGGGGGGGGATTTCGAGGGACAAGGAAAAGGGGGGGGAGGGGGGGGGAGGAAAGGAGAAGTCACTGGTCACATGTTCACTGGACTATGTATTTTCTATTATTTTTACTCTTGTTTAATATGGGGGCAAGAAAGCTCCATAGTGTACCGCATCGTTGAGACCCTTTCCCTGAGTGGCATTCAATTCGAAAATCCATCTCAGTTCCACTTGAAGCAACTGTCTAATAATGTCGCCTCCTCACACATGTGTGTGGACTCTATCCAGGCCAACAAAGCGGACATAGTCCACATTGCCTTTATGCATCAAATTAATGTGTCAAGACAGGGGCGTTCCTAGGGTCCTTGAAGATCGGTGGCACCTGGGGGCACCAGGTGGGGCATAAACGCGGCGCGTGCAGGGTGTGGCCATTCTGTGAGTGGGCGTGGTCATGGGTGGGGCCAAATGTACATGAACTTAGCAGTGGTGTAAGCTACAGATAACGGGCCTGCCCATCGAAATATTAGATGGAGCTCCATGTCCTTTATTTAGATAATTTACAATCAGTATAGGCATAGATTAAAGATGTATACACACATACAATTTTAAATTGGTCAATCACTGACCAATTTTACCACCCCCATGTAGTAAGTGGGCCAACAGACAATGAATATGAACAGAGCTAAAATTGGCTAATCAAAATTGTATGTACCAGGCTTTACAGCTAATACTGTACATACTGAAGGTAGCAGGGATCAGCATACAATACAGCTGGTTTACAAGCAGTAAAGGCACAGAGTTACACCTTACACTGTACACACTGGAGGTAGATCAGCACACAGTGCAGGCACTAGAGAACAGCGTATACTGTACATACTGTAGGCAGCAGAGATCAGCACACTGCAGCTAGTTTACTATCAGTACAGGCACAGAGTAACAGCTTATACTGGAGGTAGCAGAGATCAGCACACACTGCAGCTAGTTTACTATCAGTACAGGCACATAGTAATAGCTTGTATTGTACATACTGGAGGTAGCAGAGATAAGCACACACTGCAGCTAGTTTACTATCAGTACAGGCACAGAGTAACAGCTTATACTCTACATACTGGAGGTAGCATAGATCAGCACACACTGCAGCTAGTTTACCATCAGTGCAGGCACAGAAAACAGCTCATACTGTACATTTTGGAGGTAGCAGAGATAAGTACACAGAGAAAGCACAGCTCACAGGCCCAGCCAGTCCCAGGTGCTATTTGGCTAGTGGCTGCTACTACTACTGGGCTGGCTGCAGGCTGGCTGGCTGTGTGGCTAGCTGGCTCTGCCTGCACTGTCTCCCCTCCTCCACCCCAAACCCCCACCTGGCTTGTGGCTACTACTGGGCTGACTGCTGGCTGGCTGTGTGGCTAGCTAGCTCTGGCTGCACTCTCCCCCTCCTCCACCCCAACCCCCCACCTGGCTAGTGGCTTCTGCTGGCTGCAGGCTGGCTGGCTGTGTGTGGCTAGCTGGCTCTGGCTGCAGACAGTGCTGCACTCTCCTCACCCCTCACCCACCAAACCCCCGCCACTTGCAATTGCTGGGCCAGGGTGCCACTTGCTGTGTGAATTACGAATGCTCTTGGCTGCAGGCTGCCTGGTGGGTGGCCTCTGGCATCTGGCTGCAGGCAGTGGCACCTTACTTGCTTCCTTCCTTGTCCAGGACCAGTCAGTGTCCACGAGGTGGTCTGGGGCATCTGGCAGCGGCATGCCAGGGAGAGGGACGGGGGTGTACTGACTGACTAAGTCAGCCACTCTGGCAGGCAGTGGCACAGTCACCAGTCCAAACCTGCCTGAGAAGGGCACTGTGGGGGGCGCTGGTCGAGCGGTGGTGAGGCGGCGAGGCCAGAGGCCAGACGGTGGTGGAGGCGTGGAGCAGTCTGTGGCTGGTGTGCCTGATGGTCTGGTGGCAGGCTAAAGTTTTGTCGGGTGCGGACGGTGCCGCCAATATGATGCCATGTGCTCACCTGGTGGCCCGGGTCACACGCTGTGCAGGGGGCGGAGCTACTCACGCTCCACGGCTCCAGCCTCCTGCCGTTCAATGCAACTCCACGCCCCCTGCCAGGTGTTCCTCCGCTTCTGATTGGAGCAGGAGGCGGCAGGGGGGCGGATTAAGGCAGCGCATGCTGTCAGTTTTTAAGTGTGATGTCGGGAGCCGGAAATGTATGCGGCCGCCGTATGTGAGCGAACGGCGGCTGCGTTTGCTGATAACTTGTGCCCCTACATTCGGGGCACTTCTGCTGGGCACCCCATTTAATAGATCAGGGGCACCCTAAGGCCAGGTTCGTGGCATGAGCCACGATCGAATAGCGCTAGCAACGCGCCTGTGTCAAGATATAGGCGATTCAAAGTTGCACCCCCTAATATCAGCAGTATGCTCTTTTATTCGTTCCTTAAATTCACGGTATGTTTTCTCAATGTAAAAACAACCGCATCTACACATCAAAAGGTATACAACAGCCTTAGTATTACAGTTGACAAAGTGTCGCAACTTCCAAAGACGCCCATTAGGGAGTGCAACTTCAGATCCTATCATCAAATATCTGCAGTAGACGCAGCCACCACAACTATAAGTTCCTACCACTGTGCAATGCCTAGACCTTGAACATCGATCAAAGTGGCTATTCGTCATAAGATTTAGGGTTCTCGCCCATCTGTATGTTACCTGTGGCCTTTCTGAGACTAAATTACCGACAGATGAGTCACTGCGGAGCAGTGAGCACATGCCAATGTCTCTGCAGGATTCTGTGAATGTTAACTTCCTGATCATTGTACCGAGTGACAAATCGAACTTCCTCATTCGAACCGACAGTCTGTTTCTCTATATTACTGGTTCCATTGCTTTTATCCATATTTAATAAATTGATACGAGGGGTACTATTTGCTCTTTTATACACTTTTTTAAGCCATGTGTCCTTATAGCCCCTTTCCCGAAAGCGGACCCATAACAATTTGGCATCCCCTTCAAAATTATTATCATTGGAACAATTACGGCGAACTCTCAAATATTGTCCTATGGGGATTCCCCGAATAGTATGTTGTGGTTGCCGACTGTCAGCTTTCAGAAAATAATTTGTAGCTGTCTCTTTACGGTACAACTTTGTGTAAATATACCCTTCAGTGTTGATATTAATTTTCAGGTCCAAAAATGACAGAGTCACAGGGTCACTATTCATTGTAAATTTCAAATTGAAATCATTATGGTTCAATGTCAGAACGAAGTTGTTTAAAAGATCAACACCCCCGGTCCAAAACATCAAAATATTGTCTATGTACCTGTTCCACGATACAACGTGGCACAGGTACATGGCCAAAGAGTCATTCCCAAAATATGTCGATTCCCACTCCCCCAGGTACAGTTTCACCAGTGAAGGGGCAAAAGTTGTCCCCTTTGCCGCGCCCTGCACCTGGAGATAATGGCACCGATCGAAAACAAAAAATTGTTCCCGAGGATAAAGGACAACAAATCCAAAAGAAAATGACTATGCTCTTCCTCCCCAATGTCCTTCTCTGAGAGAAATCTACCTACCATCTCTACACTTTTATTTTGGGGTATAGTGGAGTATAAGGCCTCTATGTCCAGGGTCACCAAAAGAGAACCGGGGGTAGTTGAAGACCCTCCAAAATGCTCAAAAGATTCATTGTATCCTTCACATCAGAAGGTAACCTCTGAACATGAGGTTGTAAAAAATGGTTCACATATCTACTGATGTTCTCTGTCAGGGCCCCACAACACGATACAATCGGGCGACCCAGTGGCTTATGTAGACATTTGTGGACCTTTGGCAGAGCATAAAAAGTCGGGGTTATGGGGTCATCAATCTTCAGATATTTCCCCACACCGACGTCAATAATACAGACCACAACTGCATCATCAATTAAGGAAAAGAGGGCCCGCTGGTTCTCAATGACCCTGGACGGGGAGATCCTATGATAACGCTCCCTATTGCTCAGAATCCTGTGACACATATATAAATATTTTTCCACCGTCATTACAACCACATTGCCCACCTTGTCCGAGGGCTTAATAACTAGATGTTCCTTTCTTTGAAAATCTTGTAAAGCCTCCTTTTCTTTAAGTTCAAGGTTGGAATCCCTACTGGGCTCCAGCCATAAATTTCGTATATCTTTTTCCCCCAGAGATATAAAACTTTGAACCCCCGGTCAAAGGGATAAAGGTGGGAATGAGGTGGATCTCCTTTTAAATTTCCTCTTGCTAGTAAGGGCTTGAGTTTTTGGATCATCGAAAACTCCCGATTCCCAATTGCTCTCATCACCCAAAGATGTCAAATCCATGAGTGCTCTATAATCCTTATTCGTCCAATCCTTCCAGTCATTAATTACACCCCCCGAAGGTGCTGCAGCTTTTTTTCTATGCAGGCTCTTCAACACAATGTTACGACTAAAAATATGTAAATCTTTAACAAACTCAAAACGGTCTAAGGCCCGATTCGGGCAAAAACCAAGACCTCTCCTTAAAAGTTGTTCCAAACTGGAATCCAAAGTTACATTAGAAATGTTAAGGAAAGGTAGGGGGAAAGGCTGCGCATCCCTAAACACATGTTGCAATTGAATGGTTAATCGCACAGGCATACACCGCCTCTGCCAGACTGAAAAATGCATGCCCTGCATCCAAGACAAGTGCTAACATTTATTAAACTAGGAGGAACTTTAGCTTCCAATATGGTTTGCATGCAAAGTATATTATACTAGACACTTGCGCCACGGTGAGGCAAACCTCCGGGCAAGTGACCTAACCTAAATTTAAAACCTTGGGAGCAGCTAAGCAAAAAAAATGTGTAACTTACATTTTGTTGAACAGCTAGGAGAACGCCAGCGCATACCACTAAGGCTGCATCTGAAATGACTAGTCTACCAGCCCAGTGTGCAGCACCTAAATAGATTTTCTGCACACTTCGCATTCAATTCAGATGCAAATCATATGCAAATCTGCTACTACTTATCATGCAAACAGGAAACACAGGAGGAGGGTCTGGGAGCAGCTAACCTGACAGTTACATAGTTACATAGTTGAGGAAAGGTAGGGGGAAATGCTGCGCATCCCTAAACACATGTTGCAATTGAATGGTTAATCGCACAGGCATACACCGCCTCTGCCAGACTGAAAAATGCATGCCCTGCATCCAAGACAAGTGCTAACATTTATTAAACTAGGAGGAACTTTAGCTTCCAATATGGTTTGCATGCAAAGTATATTATACTAGACACTTGCGCCACGGTGAGGCAAACCTCCGGGCAAGTGACCTAACCTAAATTTAAAACCTTGGGAGCAGCTAAGCAAAAAAAGTGTAACTTACATTTGGTTGAACAGCGAGGAGATTAGAAATGTTGATCACCTGCACAGAAGTACTTGCATCTGCACCCGGGGGTGTCGCTTGCCCAAAATCCAAGTCCATAGCTCCGTCTTCAACTAAGTTGTTCCTGTCAATTGGGTATTCCTCTCTAAAAAAGAGGAAGAAGAGGAGGACAAAGATGTAGCAGATCCCCCCAACAGCCCCGCCAGGTCCCCCACCACTCTCCTCTGTTAGTGTGCATCCTGATAGATGCTTATTAATCGGACCTTCTTTTTTGTTTTCTGATTTTTGTCTCTTCTGCTTAATATCTTTCTTTTTTTCTTTTTCTTTTTCTTTATCAAAGGTTTTAGACCTAGTATTTGGACCCGCGGGAGATAAAACTCCCGTAGATGATAATGATGTTGTACTGGAAGCACTAATTGAAGAGTCCGAATCTTCAGGTGCACTAGAGATTGGGGTATCTGCCGGCAGGGCCCTTGGAAGACCCGAGGGGGGGTACTTTAGGGCCCCTTTAGTCAGGCGGAGCTTTGCCCCACCTATAGGCGTATACTAGTTTGTAGGCTGCTTTATCTTTTTCAAATTTATTGTACCTCCTGATTACAATATCTCTATTATATTTTTCAATATGAGTTTTTAATTTGTCACTTCTAGTTTTAAACAGAGGATGTTCTTTAACTGTCTCAAGAGACTCCAAAACTTGTTTTATCTTTAAATCCACAGCCTTTAGGTCCTCCTCCTCTAATTCCTGTAATAAGGTCAAGCTAACTTTAGAGCTGTGCTCATACCTGACTCTGTTAAGTTCCCCAGAGCTGCTCTGTACACATGCCGCTGCTCCATCCAAAGTCAACTGTAGCCGGGAAAGAAAGGGGCAGTGCTGTGAGCTGCAGGATGCCTGCAGATATTCTGGTGTCTCAGCTTCTGCCTGTCCCCAGACACTGCACTGGCCCTGGGCTGAGTGGGGATTCTGGGCAGCTGTAATCCCCACTTGCGTTTGCCTATGTATCTACTGTAATTGACAGCAACATAGGAGAAAAGTAATTTATGGCTCATTTTACTCTGGAAGACACATTTCTTATTTGTATGTGTTTATATGTATTTTACATTTTTATTTTTTTCGCAACAGTGGTCCTTTAAGGGTCCCTGGTAATCAGGTATGTTTGCATTTGCAGTCGCTTTTCTTGATCATTTTTGTTTTTCATTTATTTTGTTTGAATGCTCCTAGTCCAAGATCTCCTGTAGCGCTGAAATTCTGTAAGCTAATACTGCTGCAGTAAATAGGATGTAAGCAGGCTGATTAACAAGTTGTGCATACAAATAAAACACAGCAACATTATTAAGTTATTATGCTTGCTAAACGGAACATTGCTGTTAGCCAGACAGTATTAAAAAAAAAAGAGCCAAAAGCAGAACTCTGAAAAGTGAAAAAGCGGTTTACTGCAAAACTGCTTCAGAGGTATTTCTTCTAAGACATGTGAAATCTTATTTATTAATAGGAAACTGCATTCAAGAATGAAAAAAAATGTTTTCTCAAGAGTTTATGATGGTTGTTGGTTACTGCATAATTCTATTGCATTATTTTTGCTTCTTGTCTTTAAAGGACACCCGAGGTGAAAATAAACTAATGAAGTAAACAATTGTATCTATCTTCTTTCTCCTAAAAATTACTGTTTAATATATTCCACAGTTCTATTTTATATTTAAATCTACTTTTTAATTTTTTACTGTTTTATTGTTTTTGCTCAATAAAACATTCATTGAAGTATGCCAGAGCTAAAATCTATGAACGATTGCTCCTTTTTATCTCCTTCCTGCTCTCAGAAGCCATTTTCTGCTAGGAATTTAGGAAAGTGTTTTATAGTTGGAACTTCTTATCAGTGAGAGTCACAATGTAGTCTGACTCAGTCCTGACTCAGACAGGGACTGCCACTTACATACCTGATGTTTAACTCTTTCAGGCAGAGAAAGAAAAAAATGAACACAGCTGTGCTTGGCACTGTACATACACATATCCATCTTACCATGACACCTTGGGGATCTTTTAATTCAGAATTCCAGGCAAATGTCATAATGAAAATATACAGCCCTAAATCAAGAGCACACAAAACTAAAATGCACTCTATAGAAATATATGCACTTGCTAGTGGTGGGCAAAGCCAGCAGTGGGCCCTTGTGCAGAATAAATGTAAGAAGACCCATGCAAGTGAGCGTGATCATAACAGATCAATAACAAAAGAATGTGAACCTAGGCTACATTCTGTAGGCACCATATAAGACCTGGTTCCCAATGGCAGAAAAAAAAAACGCCTGTTCGTGGATCCTAATGAATGTGAACGGACCCAATCTTAACCTTTAGATCTATTCACATTGATCTGTTAGAACGGATCCGTTCTGCACGATCCGCTGAAAAAAATTGGTTCTGCAGCAATTTTTCTGGACCGTTAAGCCCAGCGGAATGGAAACGGAATCTGAAACACTGCATTGGGAGCAATGAAAAAAACACTAGTGAAGAAACGGAGCGTACTAGCCAGCAAAATCTACTTTGGTGAAGGGAGTCTGAGGAAACGGAATGGAAGCAGCTGTATGGCAACAGAGTGAAAACGGATCCGATCGACCGGTAATCAGAGCCGTTTTCACTGATCCATTTTTCACATAACGCCAGTGTGAGCCGGGCCTTACTGTAGCACATATTTTCTAGCTATTCATAATGCCTCATACATAGCTGGGCCGCAAGCAATTATCACTGCTCCTCATGCAGCATGTCACGTGCTTCTAAGAAAAAGATTTAAACTTGTACAAATGTAAACGGTGAAAACAAAACCTACCATACCATTATTATTAATAATAATATATTAATTTGTATCTCTGCAGCATTGATATATTCCATAGTGCTTTTTACAGAGTACAATCATGTTACTGACTGTCATCACAGGAAAGTAACAGCTTACAATGTAATCCCTAGCATAATCATAGTCTAATGCAGGGGTCCTCAAACGTTTTGGGTCGAGGGCCGGGTCAACATACTTCAGACTGCTGGGGGGGCGGAGTATACATAAAATGATGTCTTCGCGGGCCAGACAGTGAAGCATACTTAGGTGACACAACCTGAAATCCAATTGGACAGCAGTGTCACCTGATGTGAAATGTGATCGGAAACCAAGGAATTACTGCTTTCTGGCTTCCATGTGGATGGGTGGTGCCAGCCAGCACTGCTATTCCATATGTGGACCACCAATATTTAAAGATGTAGTTGACTGCATCTATAAGTAATACATTTTGTGTGTGGGGGGCCGGTAAAAAAGCCTCAGGGGGCCGCATTCGGCCCGCGGGCCTTAGTTTGAGGAACACTGGTCTAATGTGTGTCTACCATATTATTATTGTTTATTTATATAGTGTTGCCATCTTCACAAGATAATGATTCTCATAATGAAAGACAACCACATGGGGGATAATGAATGACATGGAGGGAACACAACTAGCCTGATCAGGTAGCATATATTACCACTGCTCCTGCTCAAGGTAATTGATAAAGGTGGCCACTAACGGTACAATTTCTAGCGAAAAATCGTTTGCGCGATCAAAAATTCTGATTGGTTGTAATCTCTGTTGATGGGCACAATGGATTATGATTGGATTTACGTCGAACCAAAATTTGGATTTTCTTGTTGGTTGTGATAGATAGAAAGCAAAGATTGGTTTGTTGATGGTGTAGTGAATGATTTCACTTCCGATCAGAATTTCTGATCGCTCGAACGATTTTTCGCTAGAAATTGGATGTTAGTGGCCACCTTTAGTTTCACTTTGTTAAAAAAAAAATGGCCTTCACCTCGGGGGCACAACGCTGCAGCTCGCTGCTCTGTGAGTCTCATCACAGGAGGGGAATGGGCGGGGGAGAGGCAGAGCTGGGCCAATGAGAGCTGGGAAAGGGGCATTACTAACACCAGAGGGGAAGTTTTGCAGGACTGCCTCTCCTGCAAAGGACACCCCTGTTTATAATTTTTTGGGGGGGGGGTCACAGCGTGGCACAGCGGGGACAGAGAGTGGTACAGCGAGGACACAGAGGCATAGCATGGAGCAGTGTCCCATCTGCCCCCCCCCCCCCCTTGCACGACCTCGGGTACACTTTAAAGCAAAAGAGATGTACCATCCAAAAATTACTTATTGGTAATATATGGACAGTGAGTGGAGCCATGCAACTCATTTTTGCTCTGTTTTAAGGTTCCCTTTCCACTAGGATATTCATTTTCAGATGCAAGCAACAACCTTATTATCTTGGGTGTGCCCCACCCCCCCCTTCCCGAGACATTAATATAGCCGTCGGTCATTGCTTCATGATACGCAAGCCCCTACACCGCGGCAAGGTTACGATCACGAAGGGGAATTGACACATGTACATGCCTTTTGTTTTGTTGTTGCAACTGCAGTGCAACCAGAAAACTTAGGCAGGCATGTACACGCACCAGAAAAATTATTATAGCGGCCTTAAAAATTCAGGAACCCGCCTGGAGTCCTGGTGGACCCTGTTGGTGGCGGCAGAGAAGGCAGTCATACGGCGTGCAGGAAGAGATGCTGTGTGTGGGGACTGACTTAGTCTTCGGGCAGGCCTGAGCGTGCTTTGCAGACCAGGCATCAGTGGTCAGATGGACCCTTGACCCAACGCTGTGTGCCAGAGATGTCACCTTTTGCCTTTCAACATCACAGTACAGTTTAGGTATCGCCTTTTTTGAGAAATAATTGCGACCTGGTATCTTCCACTGCGGTGTGTGGCTTTGCTTTTGTGTGCTGCTTTTCCTCAGGTGGTCATCCCATTGCAGTTTGTGCTTTGTCAACATGTGCCTTCGTACGGTAGTTGTCCCTACGCGTGTCTTGATCTTTTCACGGCTCAATTTTCGGTGGCAGAGAGTACAGATGGCATTGCTCTCATCTGAGACAGACGCACAAAAAAAATGTCCACACACCGCTGAGCCCTGGGGTGATGGCACTTTGGTGGTGGCGGCCGACTGAGTGTTAAGTGGGGTGCCAGAATCAGAGCAGGAGGAGGAAGCTATGTGAAAGCTGAGAAAGATGAGGTGTTCTGTGTTAAATAGTCAACTACGTCCTGACAATATTGGGGGTTGATGGCACGTGCCTTCTTCTGAACACTGTACTTTGGTCGAGGGCTGCATGAAATCACGACAGCGCGACCTCGAACAGACCTGCCAGGTGGCCTGACTCTGGCTCTGCCTTTTGTTCTGTCCATATTGGGGGGATGAAGTGAAAGGTATGCACTGACTTGACTAATACAATGTACGGTCACACAGGTGCAGTGAACAGGTATGCAGTGACTGCTGGTACAACAATGTGCGGTTACACAGGTGCAGTTAACAGGTATGCATGGACTAGTATATAAAACAGCGTACGGTCACACAGGTGCAGTGAACAGGTATGCAGTGACTGCTGGTATAACAATGTGCGGTCACACAGGTGCAGTGAACAGGTTGCAGTGACTGCCTGGTATTACAAATGTGCAGCTGCCTGTCTCACACACACACACAGTGGTACCCTCAACAGGTGCAATGACTGGTGGTATTAACAATGCCTGCGCTCACTTAGGTATAGGTAGGTAGGTGCACTGAACAGTGAACAAGTGCAGTGATTGGGATTACAAATGTGCAGCTGCCTGTCACACACACACACGGACTGCAATGACTGGTGGTATTAACAATGCGTGCGCTCACGTAGGTATAGGTAGGTAGGTGCACTGAACAGTGAACAGGTGCAGTGATTGGGATTACAAATGTGCAGCTGTCTGTCACACACACAAGTAGTCACTGAATGTGCTGGGCCTGGCAGTGGCACAGTAGGAATTAAGGGGCCAAAGGCCAGCTGTGACTGACTGACAGGGCTGTATATAATGCAAGTGGGCCACACAAAAAAAAAAGATCACAAGAACAAGATTAGCTCTCAAAAGCTGTTGAGGGGTGCTTTTTTAGCAAAAGAATCAGCAAGGAGCAAGCTAACAAGCCTACAACAGCCTAACTAAGCTTTCCCTATATCTCTTTCTGCAGCAGCTCTCCCTTCTCTAATTACTGCAGGCCCACGAGTGAGTCCATATGCCTGACGCTGCCTGCCTTTTATAAGGGGGGGGGGGCTCCAGGAGGGAGTGTAGCCTGATTGGCTACAATGTGCCTGCTGACTGTGATGTAGAGGGTCAAAGTTTACCCTAATGATGCACTATGGGGGCGAATCGAACTTCCGAAAAAGTTTGCGGTTCTCCGCGATCGCGAACCACCGAAGTTCGCCTGTTCCCGTTCGCTGGCGAACAGTTCAGGCCATCTCTACTGTGCATCCAAGAATGGAAGAATACTTATAGTATGCGCTGCAAACCCTTATATTAAATCTCATATGGCTTAGACATTCTTATGTACCTCAGTGCATATTTGGGAGATTTAATGCGCGTGTCTGCAAACGGCTGTCATGATTCTGGAAAATGATTAGCACACATGGAATGGTGTCAGGACATTCCCAGGATTCCTGGAGCATCTGCACCCATCAGAGGGGATCCTTTATTCAGACATACGCTTCACTGTAACCAAATGACTTCTTCATAAATGGAGGAGGTTTTACAGAACTTGATGGAAATGATTACAGTGAGAATCTAACAAGCTCCAAGCCTCCAGAATGCTGCGATTGTTTCATGGGTAATATTGTAAGCTCATCATTGCCATGCACTGACTATAAATTCACTCTTCACATTCTCATTCTGCAAAAAGCAAATCATGTTTTGTAAGGAGATCAGTCTGTGAGCAAGATTAGCTTTTCATCCAAATGCAAAAACCGTTTTGATTTTGTGACTCAAAACACTGCGGGTAGAAAGACTGGTTACTGCACTGTAGATGGCATTTTCATCCAGTAAATAATACTTTACCCCCAGGTCCCCGAAGACCAGTGGATTGAGTACTAGTTGGCAAACAGATCACATTGCCCTGACGTCTCATGAATACTTTCCTGCAGGGATAATGCTCTGCACGGCTTTGTAATGATTCAGTGCAGCTCTCTGATATTTTATGGGTGCCAGTCACTCCTGTATATTTTATAGAGGGTTTTATTAAACTAGATGGCAGACGTGACAAGCAGGAACATAAATCAATGGCGGCATTCTCATGCACGACACTTACTATTCACCTGCCTAAAACTACATATGATAACAGTATTTATATAGCGCTTTTCTCCTGGCGGACTCAAAGCGCATGCGAGGCAGCCACTAGAGTGCACTCAGTAACACTAGCAGCTATGGAGTCTTGCCCAATTACTCCTTACTGAATAGGTGTTGGCTTACTGAATAGGAAGAGCTGAGATATGAACCCAGGTCACCTATGTCAGAGGCAGAGACCATAACCAGCACACTATCCAGCCACAAACAATAGGGTGTAGCCCATCACTGGCTGACGCCTCATCTCTTTGTCTTGTGGCTCATTCACACTGGAGATCACTATCACCCGCTAATATGATCATGATTTCCTCTACATACATTGTGTGGACATAATTGCGACACAATTAGCGTATGAAAGGGGTTCCAATGCCTGATTGCGTTTTTGATTTCCAGAATGGGGGTAGAGAAACATTTTTTTACATTGCTGGATCTCAAGAAAATCACATAGTAACACAATTTGCTATGCGACTTTCCTGTCCTCCTATACTTATTTCGGAAGCACAATCGCTTAAGAATGTACAACTCAATCACATCCCAATTATTGAACATCCCTGTGCTATTTCCAGTATACACCTAATGTTCTTGTGTTATGTAATCTGCAAGCGATCAGAAACAGAACGCAAAATGAAGAAATCCAGGTGCAGTGTGAAATGGCCCTTAGAGGCTGCCGCTGTCACACTGCATGCATTTTGACTCAGTTTTCTATTTATATGTTTTTCTGATCGCAAGGACATTTTCCATATAATATAAATCATGATATTTTCACCTAATGTCTCTAATCCCCCCCCCCTCCCCCAGATTTGTACTCCCCTCACCTTGTGTTTCATACTTTATCACACACCTATTCCATTGACTGACTAAACTGCCTGGTGAGCTGCTGATGAAAAAGCATTGTGGAGTATTTGCAACAGTATTACGCTATGCAAGGTTAAGGCCAGTTTTACACATGGCCACTGGGTTGTGGTGCGATGCCGTGCGATGCTCCGCCCCTTCGCAATCGCACCGCAATGCCAAAAAATAGATTCCTATGACCTTGTGGCAGAGTGTCCTGATAGGGTCATATGCATAGCGACACCCCCTGCATGCCCTTCACCGCCCCTCACCCAATGTCATACTCCCTGCTGGACAGGAAGTACCCCACTGGGATTCCTAGCATCCCTGTCGTATTTACATCAGGCGTGCCGCACCGCCGCTGTAACAAATTTTACATTTCTGCATCGCGTATTGACTTCCTGCATTCTGTCGCCACGTAAGTTACAAGGTAACAAGCTGTTAATTTTGCAGCGGTTGGCGGTGATTTGGGTACTTCCAGAATAATGTGACACAGTTAGTGTACTAGGCCCCATACACTTTCTTTGCCAATGAGTTAGCCTGCGTGCAGGAAGGCTAAAGCAATGGGCCTTAAAGCGGACTTGAACTCAGAACTTCCTCTCTGCTCTAAAAGATATGCAACAGCATAATAACCTTTAAAGAAAAACATTTCTTTGTTACAGCTGACACAAATCCTACAATAAATCTGCAGTGTTTATACTTCTTGCTTTCATGGAAGCAGACATATTGTTAAAGGGAATCTGAAGTGAAAATAAACTTATGATATAATGATTTGTATGTGTAATACTGCTAGGGAAAAAAAACATTATTAGCACATATAAGAGTCTCATATTGTTTCTAGTACAGGAAGAGTTAAGAGACTTCAGTTGTTATCTATACAAAAGAGCTTCTGTGAGCTCTGCAACTTTATAAAGTCGTGGGCAGCACTGTCTTTTGAAGCACCCATCTCAACTCGGCTCTCATTGTTTCTTCTTTGTTTGTTTTTTCTGCAGCAAAAAGTTCAAAGGCTCAGTAGCCTGCACTGTGAAATTATTTACAATGCTGAGTGTATTGTGGAAACTGAAATTATTAGAGAATGATGCAATGTTATAAAAAAAGCTGTACTGTATACCTGAAAATAAAAATATGACACTATTTTCTTTGCTACTAATGTTCTATTAATTATGCGTACTACACAACCAATTCATTATATCATGAGGGTTGTTTTTTTTTTTTTTTGCTTCAGTGTCACTTTAACATCCTGTGCTTTCAAATGAGCTTATTTGCCGTGACAGTCAGGTGACACATGGCAGAGATCAAATTACAACTTGTGATTAGATACAGATGAGGGGGAATTACACAGGCTAAACTCTCTAAATATATACAGGGTGCATTTCCCTGTTTTCCTTCTGTCCTGTGCAAGAGTTCAGGTCCACTTTAATCTTTTTCAGGACACTGATCATTGTGGAGAAAGTCCTATCTCTTTATACATGTGAACTGGAATTCACTACAGCACACCCAAGTGGATAGTGGTGACATCTGAGACTGTCGTTGATGCCTTAACTACTGCTTTTTTGTTTACATTGTTAAAATGTTTGTTGCGTGTAAAGAGTTAAAGTAAGCATGGATTTTCCAAGGGAAAGAGCAGCTACTTTTTAATACGATTAAATATTGTATTTCCAGTTTAATATACAGACAGTTATGAATTTATAAAAAACTGCTAGATGTTCAAAATTCACTTCTTTACAGTTTAGGTAACAGTTCAATGCTGTGATCATTAATGTGCACAACACCTCCGTCAGCCGGTTATACCAGCCCCAGTGTGAAAATGGTTACATTGCACCTGCAGGAAAATCACAAAATAAGTGGATTTCACTTTAAAGCAAAGCTGAACTGAAAATTATAAGTTAAAATAAACATACGTGAGTCATACTTCCCTCCTGTGTAGTCTACTCATCAATCTCTTTCTCCTCTCCCGCATCCTGTTTTGTTCACTGTGAGCAATGGAATTGTCCATCCTCCATTTTGAAAATGACCATTACCCCATAACCGCTTCCTGGTCAGCACACTGTTAAAGCGGGATAAAACCCTGACATAATATTCAATAAAAACAGTTTTTCCTACTTTTTATATGCCATACAGTTATCATATTTGCTTTTGTGCATAAGTATTATTATTCATTTAGAAATTATATGTTCCCAAAGTACACTTCTTTTGCTCTGAAAGCTGACTTTGCATTGTATTCATAACTGCTTTATTCATCTTCTAACGAAAGCAGAAATGCTTTCTAATGGTTTCTGGTTGTCTCACTGTCTTCAGGAGAGTTTGCAGTGGCAGAGAAGGGTTTGTTTACATTTCTCACTTGATACAATTAAACACATGATAACATTATCTTTAGTTCGGATTTGTCCAGCTTTCCCTCCAGGGGAGCTTCTAAGGTCTGTGTTTAACCCTTTGAATGCTGTTCTAGTAAAAAAAAATATGCTGGTTGTATATAATATGGTGTAAATAATCTATTAGAGCAAAGAAGAAATGCTGGGTTTAATTCCACTTTAAACTGGAATACTGCCTACTTGAGCCATAGGGGAAAATGGACATTACCTCCCACATCATTTGTCCTTTCAGTTATAACTGACAACAGCTGATATATAACTGACAGCAACTGATATATTTCAGTTCTGACAAAATCTTTCAGAACTGGAAGGGATCGTTGTAAGAAGAAAATGGTGTGCTTCTGAGAGAAATTGACAGTGAGGTAAGTATGCAATATTCATTTGCAGGTACATCATGTGTTTATTTTAAATATTTTTACTCAGTACAGGTTCTCTTTAAGGCTGTTTATCCCTTGTGAAATAGTTGCCTTGTTGATTGCCTGGGAAGCTTGTGGTGTTGCATTTTGTATTTGCACAGGGAAAGCAGGCTACATATTTGTATAACTGAGCAGCCAGGAGGTGTTGTCTTTCACTTAATGGTTAGATGAGCTCCTGGTGACTTTGCATGATTTTGTTTGTTTATTTGCATCTGTAATATCCATGGCTCTCTGTGACCTCCTGCTCTCACACATTAATATTTTATAGAGAAAAGAAAATTCATAAATAAAAACTTTTCAATATGATATGAAAATGTGACTGATTCCAGACCTCTCCCATTCATTAGCAACAGAGGCCTGGGTTGTTGGAATGGTAATCCTGGCCAGCGTGTCAAGCATTCTGCATATCCAAACTCAGCCTTGTTCAAAGTATCAAGGTGAAGGCATTCCTCCAGCAGGTGGTGCAGCTTTGTGTTCAATGCTAGCGAGCAGCAGCTGACTTTACATATGGCTTTACTGAGCGCAAATGTAAACATTAAGTTAAAGAGGACCACAGTTAAAAATATTGTGTGTAAAAGAGCCTGTATGTAAAGCTCTGTGTCAGTGATGCAAGGATTGGTGGATGCTAGGGTTAGTAACTCACCCAGTAAATCATTGCACCTCTGAAACTCCACCCCTCTTGGTTGGCTGAAGTGTTTCCAAAGCTCTGTGGATACATATACCTGCATTGCTGCGACCTGCCCCAGCTCGGCAGCTATGTTGGGGCTGGGCAGGCTGCAGCCAGTGGCATAGGGCCCATGGCCCCGCACTCACACGGGCCCGTGAACAGAGAGTCACAGAGGGCTGATTTCTGCGGCCGAGGCGGGGCAATCACAACACCTACGTTGCCGGGATCCACAAGCCGCATGTACTTACTTAGTGGTCCTGCATTCCATTTCATAGTAACCCCCTAGGGATACCTGTACCTGGCTTACCTATACTGCGTGCACCTAAATCTGGCTACCTATACTGGGGACACCTATACCCTACCTATACTGGGGGCACCTATACCTGGCTATCTATACTGGGGGCACCTATACCTGGCTACCTATACTGGGGACACCTATACCTGGCTACCTATACTGGGAGTACCTATACCTGGCTACCTATACTGGGGCACCTATACCTGGCTACCTATACTGGGGACACCTATACCTGGCTACCTATACTGGGAGTACCTATACCTGGCTATCTATACTGGGGGCACCTATACCTGGCTACCTATACTGGGGACACCTATACCTGGCTACCTATACTGGGAGTACCTATACCTGGCTACCTATACTGGGGCACCTATGCCTGGCTACCTATACTGGGGACACCTATACCTGGCTACCTATACTGGGAGTACCTATACCTGGCTATCTATACTGGGGGCACCTATACCTGGCTACCTATACTGGGGACACCTATACCTGGCTACCTATACTGGGAGTACCTATACCTGGCTACCTATACTGGGGACACCTATACCTGGCTACCTATACTGGGAGTACCTATACCTGGCTACCTATACTGGGGCACCTATACCTGGCTACCTATACTGGGGACACCTATACCTTGCTACCTATTGGGGGCACCTATGCCTGACTACCTATACATATGGCTGTAGGGACTATAATAAGGACATATGGCTGTAGGGAGTCGGGACTATGATAGGGACATATGGCTGTAGGGACTATGATAGGGACATATGGCTATAGGAGCTATGATATGGACATATGTCTGTAGGGACTATGATAGGGACATATGGCTGTAGGGACAATGATGGGCACATATAGCTCTAGGAACTATGATAGGGGCATACGGTAGTAGGGACTATGATAGGGACATATGGCTGTAGGGACTATGATAGGGACATATGGCTATAGGAGCTATGATATGGACATATGTCTGTAGGGACTATGATAGGGACATATGGCTGTAGGGACAATGATGGGCACATATAGCTCTAGGAACTATGATAGGGGCATACGGTAGTAGGGACTATGATAGGGACATATGGCTGTAGGGACTATAGATAGGGACATATGGCTGTAGGGACAATAATGGGCACATATAGCTCTAGGAACTATGATAGGGACATATGGTAGTAGAGGACTATGATAGGGACATATGGCTGTAGGGACTATAGATAGGGGCATATGGCTGTAGTATGGATTAGAGTGTGTGCCCATCTAGACAGCTAGTGACAAGACTATACATTGTATATAGACTATATATTGTGTAAAGCACTGCAGAATATATAAGTACTAAGTAAATAAATGTAAAAAAAAAAAAAGTAAGGACATTTCAGGACTGGCTCTTCCCAGAAAAATGTAAGGTGTATGTATAATTATGCCTCAGATGAGAAATGCAGACAGGCTTTATTTAAAGTCTTCACAGAGTTCAGGTTCAAGATATTATTGTAATACGATGAATGAACACTTACCTTAAAAGTGGTAATTCTTCTCGATTTGAAACGACACATGCCAAAATGTATTCGAGTTTAAGATGTTGTGTGCTGCACACTCATTTTTCATAGCCTGGCTGTAAGAACATTTCTAAATTTCTGGTAACCGGTATGGACCGTCAAGAGCAAAAGTAGACACTTTTTTCCAGAGTGACGTTTATCAATGTGGAATCATGTGGTAACTCATTTGGAAAGTAGTTTCTTTAACTTTGTGAGGTGTGCCCGTGTTCCATAATGCGTCGTATTTCATGGCGATGTATAATTGATTTGCAGAGGCAGAAACAGGTGACAGAATCAGAAATGAATTGAGGCACCTTTGCCTCTGTGCAGCGTGGAAGGAGTGTTATGAAGAGGACTGCACTGCCATGTAACACATTACACACGGCTATCAGATTTATGTGGGGACTTTCTGCAGGAAGATGAATACATTTCCCTCCTCATTCTTTATGCTTCATAATTATAACAATAATTGCTAATCTTCAACTAGTATAGTTTTTTAATGAATATCAATGACCCAGTTATTTTCCCTGGAAAGAAGCTGTCGTGACCTTGGCTATCTGGCAAGAGGTAAACTTTCATAGCAAATTATTCCTCACTATGGATCATACAGCTTTGCTTGTGCAACGGACCAAATGTAAATAAAGCGAACAACACACAAGAGGAAAAGAATTGTTGGAAAAAAATAATATAGGGCTCACTAGGTTTATTTCTTAGTGGAGTTACACCAGAACCCTGTTCCATTTTCTCAATTAAAGGCTGCCAATAAATGATGTCATCCTGTTATCCTTCTTACTAACATATACCGAACAAAAGGGCTACATAACCACAATTGCCTTAATGTCTTACACAGGGCCGGTTATTCCATAGGGTAAAACTGGGCAGTTGCTCAAGGTCCCAAGTTTTTTTTTCAAACAATTTTTATTTGTTTTGTATCATAAATGAAAACAAATGTACAACGTTCCAGATTCTTCTGGTAGTCATCAAAGTGGGAGGGCCCCAAGTTTTTTAGGGGGGCCACAAGTCAGGGACTGTAAAGATCCCAAGTTTACTGTTAGTACCGAATAAGAATGTCCATTTTTGCACAGGCCCAATTTTACCTAAACCCAATTCTGGTCTTATAGCAAACCTTTATATCAAGGGCGTAACTAGAGGGGAGCAGCCGTGCGATCACAGGGGGCCAAGAGCTGTGGGGGGCCCCAACTACTAAAGTTCCCTTCCTCCGATATAGGAGACTATAATTCACATCAAGTGTGTTTGTGGTTACACTTGTTATGGGTGTAAAGATCATGATGGCCACACTTCTTTTATGAGCCTTGTGAGATGGGCCTCAAGGCTGTGAAAAGCATCTGGGGGGGGGGGGCAAGATGGGGTGTGAACATTGGGGTCACTATCAATGTTACCCTTGGGGCGCCCCATGAATTGCAGTTATGCCACTACTTTATATATTATGCGCTTTGAGTCCTATTGGAGAAAAGCGCTTTAAAATGTTATTTTATTATTATTGTATGTTCCCTCCCTGTGTCTGCTCTGTGACCGTGTAAATCTAAAAAGCAATTATGATATGTGATTAGCCTTTCCTCAGTTACGATTTGAATAAGCAACAACACGACACCGCTTACAAATGCAAGGTGGATAAATTGCACCAGAGTTACAGTTCTCAAAGCCTGCAAGCACATGATACCAACATTGTTATTTTAAAATAAAGCTGCCTGTAGGTTTCTTTTAAAACGTTTAACTCTTATTAAACCCACCAGAAAATAATCTAAAATGCAGTCAAAATACATTTGTTTTAAAGCTGAGAGTCATGAATGAGTCAATCAAATAGAAAATGAAGTAAATAAAGCAAGGGTAAAACAAGTAAGAGAGAGTAGAGGGGTGATATAGAGGGAAAGGACAGAGCTACTCCCACACTTCACCATGACTTTTTAGTTGACCTGCAACATTTTGCTTTAATCATGGTGCCCTGGGGTCTTTTAGTAACACCCATGGATTTACTCAACCCTCATTAAAAAACTGCAAGCCAATCTCCGATGATCAGTTTAGTCTGGGCAAACGGCGTAAACATGCATTTAGTTTTATGCTTTAACAGATATTTGACAATTATTTCAGCTACAAGATTAACTCGGCCTTCAGCAAGGCCTTTCCTGTGCAGTGAGCAAATCTTTACTTGTATTTTATTTTTTGTTTTATTTATGCAAAACCCTTTGCAAGATTTACACTGCACAAAGACCTCTTCCGTCTTTCCCGTTTGAATCGACGTAGGGAAAGCGAGCGCGGAGTGGCGCAGGTGCTTTTGTAATTTTCTGCTCACAGCTGTGGCAAACTGCAGATGCTCGTTAATGAAATTTCCTTCATTTGACACAGATCGTTAGCTTAGTAGATTTATTCCACTTCAGAACTTCTGCTTTTTATGATAGAAAAAAGAAAATGCAATAGTAAAGGATGTGGTACTTAAGCTGGCCATACACTATACAATTTTTGTATGCATAATTATGATCGATATTATGATCAACATTATGATCGCCCAACCAAAAACCATCATTGAAATCCGGTTTTAGAATCATAATGTTGATCGTAATTATGATCTTAAATACTTAAATCCACTTTGGTATATGATCGATTAGACTGTTTTGTCTAATCAAATGTTTAATTGGGCAAATGAATTGTACAGTGTATGGCTATCTGTACTTTTTCCTATAATGATATATGTAATATTTACTTTTCTGTTCTTTTCTGCGTAATGACGCGTAATTGATGACGCGTCATTAGAAGCCGGCACTAGAGGAATCCACACACTGAAGCCGGATGTCTTCAAACGGCGCGGGCAAGATGGAGATGGTAAGCTGCTGCCGCTGACTGCACGGGGACCCGGAGACATAAGCGGGGGGGCCGGAGATGTAAGCGGGGGGCAGGCCAGGCCAGCGGGGACACATGAAGATGCTGGGGGGACACAGGCAGGGAATCCCCGATGTCGGCGGTTCGTATTGGCGGGTGTATTGAAGTCGGGGATTCCCTGCCTTTGCCGTATAAGACATTTTTTGGGAAGAAAAAGTGCGTCTTATACGGCGAAAAATACGGTAAGTTAAACTGGGGAAGTTTTCACTTAAACCCTTTAACTACCATGACTGACATTGCCTAAATTATAAATACATGGGTAAGTTTAATCTTATTTTATTGAGTAATTTAACGATTTGTTGGGAATTTCCTCAATTGTAGCACACAGCATACTGTGCATTGACTCAAGGCATTGTCAACAAAAATTTAAGTTTGAAGTAGCGTAAGGTTAACGTGCTCCATGTTTGGCCCGCCTCACACACATATTGTAGCTGGTAATATGGTTATAAAGTCAATTTAAACACAGTTTGTTCTGTTTACTATTTTCCATTCAAGTGATTCTCCTTGGAGGATCTCAGTACAATGCTAAAACATATTTTTTATGTCCTTGAACTGGATTGGTAAATGTAGCTGTTGTGGGAGGCCAGGGAGATCAGGTTGAGCTTATGGGAGTGATATGGTTATTGTTGGCCATAGGTGAGGAGGGAGGTTGGTGTTAGTTAGGTTAAAGAAAATGGTTAATAAGGCAATGTCTGGTGATGGGTATAGGGGTCGTCTAATAACAGTAGGCAGCTAAGAGCTAATTTTTATTGCTAATAACTATTTCATGCAATTTTTTTTATACAAGAATGAAAAAGATATAGTACAAAATAGTTACCTAAATTCTACAACATTCTGCAGTTCTGATGGTCAACATGTTGCAATCGCCATTAGCTAACAAGTATATTGGTTTCATTGCTCATTGGCCTATATAGTTCACAACTTGTAATGGATAAAGCAGTCCTGGGTAGGATAAAGGAAAAGGAAAGCACTGAAATGGGGTATCTTAGATAGATGGATCTTAGACAGGGCTACTATCCCACAAAAGCCTGTCAAGCTGCTTATGTGGGATAAGTCTGAAAAAAGGCATACGAAATGCAAAACTTAAATACAAACAAAGGATTGAGGAAAACTTTGAAAATTACTCAAGCCCAAAGAGGATGTGGCAAAGCATTCAACTATTCACAGATTACAAAAAGAAGAATAGCACTCAATATACACTGGACAATAACATCCCCAGCCTAGCAGAGGAACTTAACAACTTCTTTTCTGGATTTGAAAAAGACAACAATCGGCCTCCAGTCAACTTTGGGCCCACTACAAACTCACAGCCTTTAATCCTTCACATACATGAAGTGCAGCAAGCACTCACAAATATCAACACCAGGAAAGCTGCAGGTCCTGATGGTGTGCAAGGACGTGTGCTCCAGGCCTGTGCTGGTCAACTAGCGAAAGTTTTTACACAAATATTCAACCTCTCTCTGTTCTTGGGTGTAGTCCCATCATGCCTTAAATCTACAACCATTGTGCCAGTCCCAAAAAATCCTAGGATAACCTGTCTTAATGATTATCAACCCGTTGCTCTAACCCCTGTCATCACCAAGTGCTTTAAACGACTGGTAGCCACACACATCAAGGCCTCCATCCCAGCAAATCTAGATCAACACCAGTTTGCTTACTGAACAAATAGATCGACTGAGGATGCCATCTGTGTAGCTCTCCATGCTGAACTCTCACACCTGGAAAAGCCCAACTCCTATGTTAGGATGCTCTTTGTTGACTACAGCTCAGCATTTAACACCATTGTACCTAGCCAGCTGACCAACAAACTCCATGCACTAGGTCTTGCTCCCTCCATATGTACTTGGTTATTGGACTTCCTTACTAATCGCCCTCAAACTTTCAGACTAGGAAAACAGACATCCTCCACCCTTACCCTGAGCACTGGCGTGCCACAGGGCTGTGTATTAAGCCCTCTCCTCTATGCACTTTTCACCCATGACTGCCAGCCTATCCATACCTCAAACATAATTGTTAAGTTTGCAGATGATACGACTGTCATTGGGCTTATATCAGACAATGAGGAAGCTGCATACAGAGAAGAAGTTAGGAACCTGATTGCATGGTGCGACATTAACAACCTGTTATTAAATACAAAGAAGACCAAAGAAATTATTCTGGACTTTAGGACCACCAAAAAGACCAATCCCCTACCGCTAATGATCAATGCAGAGGCTGTGGAGAGAGTTTCCAGCTTCAAATTTTTGGGAGTCACCATCGCAGAGAACCTGTCTACTTTCTGAGAAAACTAAGGAGCGCTAACCTCCCACAGAAGCTGCTGGTTAATTTCTACAGATGCACTATAGAAAGCGTTCTGACCAATTGCATGATGGCCTGGTACAACAGCTGCACGAAGGCTACTAGAGAAGCCCTGCAGCGAGTTGTTAAAACAGCAGAAGCCATTATTGGCACTGAACTACCATCACTGGAACTTTCGTATAATACTCGCAGCGTGAGAAGGGCCAAAAACATTATCAAGGACAACACTCACCCTGGAAATGCCTTGTTTGAGCTCCTTCCATCAGGTAAACGTTTTAGATCAATCCGCACACACACAAACAGACTGAAAGACAGCTTTTTCCCATCCGCCATAAACTTGATGAACTCTGAATCCTCTCTGAAATAATTAACACTGTGTACAAATTGTTTAAACATCTGTAATACCTGGCATACTTGTATAATTTCTTCTCTTCCTTGTTACTATCACTATGTTCCCTATATGCACCGTGTGGTTGTCATGAAAAGTAATTTTGTTGTGTTACACAATGACAATAAAGTGAATTGAATTGAATTGAATGTACTCCTGGTACAAGATATGCCCCGCTGAATGCTTTCAAGAAGCCTACGGATATTCAGTGTTATTTTCTTTCCAGGAGTAAAGCCTGTTGAGCCCTATGAACTTTTACAAGGATTTTCATATCTACTGTCAGGAGGAATATGGGTCTATATGAATTGCACTGGGGTTATAGATTTGGGCAGTACAATGATCAGGACTGTAAGCATGTATTTAGGAAGTTGACCCCTAAGGAGAGACTCACTGTATATCCGAGTTAGCAGGTGGAAAGAACCTCTGTGTAAATCTTAAATAACTCAGTTGAAAGTCCATCAAGGGGCTGTTGAGTGCTTTTTTTGTGTGGAAAGGAGGTAATGGCATCTATACCCTTACCTCTATACCCTTATGTCAATCTAGTTGTGTATAAATACAGTAGTAACACTAGCTCCTAATTAGCCCATGCCCATTCTCCATTGTTCTAAAGTGCTTATGACCAGCTGCAATGGCATGATATGGACTGCAGATTGACAATTTACAACAAAAAAGAGGGAAAGAGACCTACAGGAGCACAAGAGTGACCAACATCACTGATCAACCCAGCTCTTTCCTTTCTTTACAAGTGTGCCTTCTCTCCCTTCTCAAAGAAATGCAATGCTTTGACATCAGTCAATGGTATGTCTTTGACCTCTATCTCTGATCGTTTGAGTACTTTAACGGCCCCAGCACAGAATGCTGAAATATCTCTGCAGCCTGCTCACTGTCAACTTTTGCAAAATGCCTGGACCTGCAATCAGTTAGTGTGCTGGACTTATGGGACTGCTCTGCCCCCCCTTTCCCCCTTTAATAGTTTAGGCAGCAGGCTATCTTAGTTTACTGTGGGCAGCACGGTGGCGTAGTAGTTAGCGCTCTTTCCTTGCAACACTGGGTCCCCGGTTCGATTCCCAGCCAGGTCAACATCTGTAAGGAGTTTGTATGTTCTCCCCGTGTCTGTGTGGGTTTCCTCCGGGCACCCGGTTTCCTCCCACATCCTAAATACATACAGATAAGTTAATTGGCTTCCCCTAAATTGGCCCTAGACTATGATACATACACTACATGATACATACATAGACATATGACTATGGTAGGGACTAGATTGTGAGCCCCTCTGAGGGACAGTTAGTGACAAGACAATAAACTCTGTACAGTGCTGCGTAATATGTCGGCGCTATATAAATACTTGAATAAATAAATAAATAGTTTAGTGGTTCTAGATTTGCATTTGGGTAATGTTGCCCCTAGGTTGGGGGTACAGTACATTAAAGTCTGAGGAATTGATATTGATTTTATTGTTCAATTATGCTAGTATAATAAAGTTGGTTTACAAGAGTATTACAGGACAGAAAAAACATTATAAATAGTTTAAACCTTAATGAAAGGTCCTTAGTGTTAAGCCTCGTCAGTATTTATATTTTTTATTTATGTTGGGGGGTGGGGGGAGGAGGGGTGGCCTTTGCAGTATCATGTATGGAGGCAAAGTGGCCAAGTGGAGAGGGGGTGCTACAAAGAGAGACTGAAAACTTTGTAATATGTAATGTTTTAGATGCTTAACCTATTTTGCTTCCTGGAAGTAGAAACTACGTCCAGGAAACATGCGCGCTCCCGCGGCCGATCGCGCGTGTGCACGCGCGCTCCCGGCCCGTGATTCGTTAGCCAGGCAATCAGTGAATCGGGGCTATGGTGCCCGATCACTGATTCCTCTCCCCCGGCTGAAAAAGCGACAGCTTCTCTCGGAAGCTGCGCCTTTTCTGGCTGTTACCTCCCCCATGCGTCGCTCTAAGCGTGTGTTACGCTTAGAGTGACGTCATGTAAACAAACTCATGGCCGCCATCTTGTGGCCAAAAAGTAATACTACAACTAAAAGTAAAAAAAAAATGAAAATCAACACACATTTACATTATAAACCTATTGTTTACCTCCCACCCTCCCAAAACTACCCAAATAAAATGTTTAATATAAAAAAACAAACAAACATTACAATAAAAAAAAAAACATGTAAATATTTACCTAAGGGTCTAAACTTTTTAAATATCAATGTAAAGATGAAATATTCCTATATTTTTTTTATTTTAAACTTTTAAATAGTGATAGATGCAAAACGGAAAAAAATGCACCTTTATTTCCAAATAAAATATTGTCGCCATACATTGTGATAGGGACATAATTTTAACGGTGTAATAACCGGGACATATGGCCAAATACAATACGTGAGTTTTAATTATGGAGGCATGTATTATTTTAAAACTATAATGGCTGAAAACTGAGAAATAATCAATTTTTTCCATTTTTTTCTTATTCTTCCTGTTAAAATGCATTTACGTAAAGTGGCTCTTAGCAAAATGTACCCCCCAAAGAAAACCTAATTGGTGGCGGAAAAAACAAGATATAGATCAGTTCATTGTGATAAGTAGTAATAAAGTTATAGGCTAATGAATGGGAAGTGAACATTTTTCAAGTGAAAACGACGGAACGTGAATGGGTTAAGGGGAAGGTCCAGGCAAAAAAAAAAAAAATCCACTTACCTGGGGCTTCCTGTGCCCTCGCCGCAACTCTGGTGGCTGCCGTTGTCCTGCGCTGCAGAAGCCGACCTCGCCAGGTTGCAGAAGAAGCCGACCAGGAAGCCGACCTGGCGAGGTCGGCTTCTGCAGCGGAGGACACCGGCAGTGAGCGAAGCTGCGGCAAGGCCACAGGACGGCTGCCTGGGGCTGGAGAAAGCCCCAGATAAAAGGATTTTGTTTTTTTCAGCAGCTTGGACGTATCCTTTAAACATATGTGGTGATTATATGGGGAGATAATCAGAAGAAAAAGGAGAAACTAACATGATTTTTAACTTGGGGATGTACTCACTTTTGTTGTCAGCATTTTAGACATTAATGGCCTGAGCCCACTAATGCAGTTGTATCCGCTTTTGTCCACCTTTCAGCATCTGTAACATTGATGTGTTGCTGAAAAGCGGACCTAAGGGCCTGACCTAAGGGCCTGACCTAAGGGCCCTTTTCCACTTTTTTTTGCAAAAAAACTCAAAACGCATGCGTTTGCTGATTCTTAAGTGCAGCCTGTTTAAAATAACAATCTTGGGTGGCCTTTTCCACTGCTGCGTTCCGATAAAAAAAAAATGCAAATGCATGTCTGTGCGATTATGATGCGTTTCGCGTTTCAATGTAAAGTAGAAAAACGCATAAAAATGCATAAAAAAAGCATTAGTATCGATTTTCGAAAATCAAGACAACACTAGCCAATCAGAAAAACGCAAACGCCTAAAAAACGCACAAAAACACATCAAAATTGGTCAAAAACGCAAATGCAAACTTTTGTGTTTTGCATTTTGCTGGGAAAAGGACCTTTAGTGGGCTCAGGCCCTACTGGCTGTGCGTTAAGTTACTTTGATGGGGCAGCAACTTTATACTGTTATACATGCTGTGCACTGACTACATTGCATTGTATCAAAGCGTCATGTGTTCAGTGTTGTCCCTTGAAAATATATAATAAAACAAATGTGATAGGTGTCCTCACTTTTTGAAATACTGCATCTGAGGAAACAAGTGAATAGGATATCTGAAGAAACAAGTGAATAGGATATGGACACTTTATTTATTTATTGTAACTAAGCGGTCTTTACTTTCCGGATGACTCTCGTAGTACACATTGCCCAACCTTGACCACTGATTGGTTGCTGTGGTGGCAGTGTGCATCATGAGATAGCCTGAAGAATTTCCTCATAAGCATTGTTGATGTTTGGTTTGAGTGCTCCTGAATGAAATATGTTATATTCGGGAAGGATTTCAGTTTTACGAGAGCCTGAACAGAAAGCAGGACCCAGCTTGTGACCTGCAGAGTCCTTATAGTTATGTAATGACACCATGAAAGTTTAATGATGATCTCATAGTATGAAATATAGTATTGAAATTCACTGTGTGAGGTGGCCACTGAGCTGATATAAATACCTATGATTATTTCATATTGTGAACTTCAAGACCAGACACCAGGTTCCTACAAAATGTCTGCTTTTACAAAAACCCTCTGTTTTGTATCAAGGCAAAGCAATAGGCAGGACTGACAGTCAGGTCCACATCTGTCTCATGTAAATTAGATCAGTTGTTCCCCAAAGACAATAAGATTTGTGTTTATTGTGCCTTTTACTAAAGTAAAATATGAGGAGTTGGCCAAACAGCTATCCTAACACAATATCACAGTGAAAGAGGAAGCCATTTAAAATACTACTTCACATAAAAAGCCCTCTGCAAAAAAGCATGTTTTCACAGTTCAATTGATATTCTGTTGTGACATTTGCAGCACCATCCTCAGTCCACATGTGCTGATCCTATCCTGAGGTAACCTGATGCGCTTGAACTGCAGCTGTATCCCATAATATTCCTGTAGGATTCCAAGTCAGCCAGTGGAGGAGTCTCGGCTACGCAGACAACCACTTCTCTGGGCTTCTTGCCATAAGCAATCCTACATTCCACTAGCATTGTGCTGGGTTCAACATAAATCTCAGGAACACGGTACTGATGAATTGCTGGCAATTTTATTACATTTTTTTTGAGACAGTGTAAAAGTTAACTTATGGAAAAGGAATTGCTGACATTTTAAAAATGAATAACTGAGGAGCTGTGGCAGCCGAACCCCTTCATTACGTCTCGAGATTCAAGAGAAAGCTTTTGCTTATTAAAAAAAAAAGTACAGTGTGTTGTTAGACTGTGATTACATGCGCTGGGAAAAGCAGTCTTTTCATTTGTGCGATAATTGTATTTCTTTGATGCTAGCTACTTTTCCAAGTGAGATGTTATTTTCTAGTGGTGCATAGTCACCTTTCTTCAGTGCCTTTCAGATCCACTTACAGGAAGTCAAAGGGAGTCTAATCTTTTCATATTTCCTGTTCATACACACTAAAACAGAGGAGTATGAGCCCTTTTTCAGAGGGACACAGTTAAAGGATATTGTAGCTGCTACTGTTAACCTTTTTAACTTTTTTTCTGACTTTTCAAACTTTCTTTTCTGTCAACATAATTTCTTTGCTACAACTCTGGTCATCTGCTTTATCGTGGGTGGGTGGGTGGGGGGGGGGGAGCAGTCACTTCTGAATAGAGAACAGACATGAACACATTTGTTTTTCAATATACACACTTTCCACTAGCTTGCAATTGAAACAATCTGGCTGCATTTCCACACATGCGTTGTAATCTGCTTGTGTGGAATCCTAGGATTTTCTCATGCATTTTGTTCCACATTGCCAAAAATTCTACCCAGCAACAGCTTATCACCTACTGAATAACATATTATAACATTTGCCTAGTTGCTACATTCTGTGTGGGTTGAAGGAAGGCGTTGGTCATAGAGACCATGAGCATCCCCTCCCATGGATTTTGAAGATTATACCCTCAATGCTGAAAGTGGAGCTTTCCATCATCTCACTTACTTGCAGTCACTAATAGGAATAAACAGGAAACAGCAACCGGGCGGAAATAGATTTTTGGGAATCTTGGGAAAAACGCAATTATTTTCCACATAGAAAAACACACGAATATTCATTCCTTTGCAGCGCCATATGAAAACATTGATCGCAAGTCACATGCGTGTGGGAAGATGCAGCATATTGTCAGTTTTTTTCACGCACTTACACCCGCACGTGCGTTTCTGTGCATTTTTTATTTGTGGAAAAATGCATGAATTTGTTTGATTTGGCAATGCAGCTCTAAATACAGTAGCTACTGATCAGTTAGCTGGCAGCTAAGTTATTAACAAGTAAATTATGCTTTCATTTTAATCCTCTATGTCAGACAATTTTGTTTCTTAGTAACATTTTTAGCTCATGGACCAGGTAGACATTCAAGGAGCATGCACTTTTCATAAGAATATATAAAGTGCAAAAATCATACAAAACCTAAAAACGTGTTAAAAGGAGAAAGTGTGATGACTTGTCTCCTTCTTCCAGGACAACCACAACTAGTTCAAAAAGTCTTTATTAGACACACAAGGCATGTGTTTAATTAAGATATTTTTTTTATCTACAGTAATTGTTGTTTTCCTTGTAGGTATGTAAAACCATTTCTATTAACCTGCTTTTAGATATTTATTATGATTTTGGCACATTCTTGTACACTATTATAGTTAGCCCACCATGGTGGTAGGTGGGTTTATTACAAGTCCTTATTGTTTTTTGGCGTGTGATTACTTATGACTAGTGATGAGCACTGTGAAGTTTGATCTCACAGAAAATTGAGCCATTGTCGCTTACCAAATGTCTGCAGAATTGCCACGTATTTTGCTTTTCAATTCACCTTTTAAATTTTCGCAAATTCGCCAGCAGGAACATATTACATTGAAGTCAAAGGTACCAACTTTAACAGCTAATAGCTCAATTTTAAGGAATCCCATTGGTCAGTGTAATAATGAATGGGAAATCCTGGCGGAAAAATGATGCTTTTGCCGGGGTTCCCCTAGTAGTTGAGCAACGGTGAACACGGGTGCTGGCAGTTGGTGTGTGAGGGGCGAGTTATGGGTGGCTGGGGGGGCAGCGGGTGCTGGTGGCTGTCACACGAGGACCAGAAGGCTTGCTATACTTAAAGGACTTCCGAGGCCAACACTAAAATCTATTTTTTGCTCACCTGGGGCTTCTTCCAGCCCCTCGCAGCTGTTTGAGTCCCTAGCCACAGCTCCAGTGGTCCCCACTGTCCAGCTGGGCGCCAATGATGATCACGACCCCGCCGGCGGGTCTGGTCTTCTGTGCCTGTGCAGGCATTCGTGCCGGCACGTTCATGTCCTCGAACTGCGCAGGTGCAGTACACGCCAGATGACATGGATGCTTGGGCATGAATGCCCGCGCAGGCACAGAAGACCCAATGCGCCGGCGGGGGCACAATCATCACGGACCGCCAACTGGACAGCGGAGACCACCGGAGCTGCGGCTAGGGACTCAGATGGCTGAGAGGGGTTGGACAAAGCCCCAGGTGAGTAAAAAACAGATTTTAGTGTGGGCCTTGGAAGTCCTTTAAGTGCTTCAGCGGCACCTTTAAAGATGCTTTGCTGGGGCTTGCTATACTTAAGCGACAGCAGGGAGTGACATGTGCTGCAGTGTTTAGCTGAGATGTTTAAGAAAAACCTTGGAAGATATTGGCGTGGGGCATTTCTGATGATATTGGTGTAGGTTTATTAATTAAAGTTTAGTATTTATGGTTAATTAAGAATATTAAAGGACTTTCTTTGTGGTTATGTTTTTTTATTTCTATTTTAACTCTTTGTGGAAATGAGTAAAGGAATACATTACTGCCATTATATCCAATTAACTTTTGGGGAGGGGCATATGGGGCCCCCTTGTTAAGGGGGACCCCCAGATGCCAACATTAACCACCCCCATGAAGGCCTACCCCCACAGGAGTGAAGGTAGTTGCCCCACCTTCTCCTAGGCACCAGAGCTGGGGGTGACCCCCTTGTTGATGAAACATTGCATATAAAAAGTTCACACTAAAAGCTTTCAGTATGATAACGTGTTAAAGTGAGGGTGTATGGAACACATATGGAGAGGTTGGCGTTTTGAAAAATGAGTGAATAAATTGTGAAATAAAATGGCAGTTTTATAATAAGAGCAAAATATGAACAATAAAGCAGGCTTTGTGTCTGAAGTTCTTATTGCTCATAACGTCTTGTAAGTAAGTCCATGGTCTGACAGTTGACTGCTTCATTTGTACCCCACTGGATGATGGGATTTGTGCCTGCTGCAGTAGAATGTTCATCCTGGGTAGGATTTGCATGAGTACAAAATAGAGTTCATGGATGAAAGTGTTAATGGTGTTGACTGCTTGGTGCCCCATGCATGTGGCTTTTGATATCAACCACACAGCAGGTGTACTGTAAGTCTTAAAGTGAACCTCCAGACTAAAAATCTACTCAGCAGCACTGAAAAAGCAGTTTCACAGCATCAGAATTTTGTTTTTCTTACCCAAGCCTCATTTTTAGCTGCACAGATGAAAATTGCCCTGGCATTTTTCCCCTGATGATGTGCAAAGCATGATGGAACTTCTGATGTTGCTGTTCTCCTTCTGCCCTTTTGGCGCAATTTTTTTTTTTGAATGTGAGATTTGAAGCCTAGCACGCGCAGCTGGGAGGTATCATCAGGACACAGGACAGTTGGATCTGTGTCTCATGCTCCCTTTCACCTCCTTTCAACCTAAAAGATGGCTGCCCCCCCTCCCCCATGAAAAAGATGGCTGCCCCCATTAAATCACAAACATTTGCCTGTTCTTTTAAAACAGGGTGAGTAAGAGATTATATTTCCTATCTATTTTAATTAACATAACTAATGTAACTTAATGACAGTATGTTTGTTTAGGCTGAATGTCCTCTTTAAGACCCTGTGATGCCTTTTTGTTAGGCGTTTTACTGCTTGCAGATTCGCATTAATTTTAATAAGTTTTGTTTAAATAAATATTATGACTAAGGCCAGACTGTGCTATAATTATTTATAGTTTAGTGTAGCTTATCAATGACCCATAGTGCCTTGTAAGTCAAAGCAAATGCAAAGTTCATCTGTGACTTATCTTGAGTTAAACCACTCTAAGCTCTAGTCAGATGAAATGACTGTGGCTACGTGATACAAATAAATTGTGATATTTCAACTGCATTAACATCTCATTTTTGATGACCAGATGATGCTATACATACTAATAACCCATAGCATCAATCCACCTTCAGTGAAATAGGTGTGAACAATGATGTGTTGGAGAAGCGAGCTACAGAACTGTTGGCTTTTAAAAAACACTTACTTTCTCAAAACAGCAGAAAATATGGCTTACTGGAGCCACAAGAATGTCTGCAAATAATTACTCAGTAATAAAGTTAATTCTTGTTTAATGAAGCATATCTATTTTACACATTTTATTTTCGCAGTGGCTTACAGAGAACATCAAATCATTCACATCATTTACTGAGTTTGAGTCACAAAATCTCATGCATTAACATTTATCTCTCCTTATCTGAATTACCGTAACTGATTATTTATCTCTCCCTTATTATTTATCTCTCTCTCAGTAAAATGTATGAGCTTAGTGCACGTAAATGTTATTGGGCGTTATGCAAACTATGCAGTCTGCATAACTTGGGTCATACATTCAACATAGATGTTCCGTGAATAACGCCAGTTGCTCAAACTATGTGAAGTTAGTTTGTGCAACACCAAAAACAATTTATGTGCACTGTTTGCATATGTATATTTTACTGACCTCTTAGAATAAACCCCTATCTGTCTTAACTCATAATTTATCTTTCCTTCTCTGATTATTTTGTGAATTAGCACTCCTTATTTGTTTAGTTCATAAATAAGTTCTCCATATGCAGTAATGCAGCAATGTTTCACCATAAAATAATCATAATGTGCGCAGCATTTCACCAGAAATTAATCGTAAAAAAGTGGGCAGCATTTCACCAGAAATTAATCGTCAAGTGAGCAGCATTTTACCAGAAAATAATTGTAAAGTGAGCAGCATAAGCATTTCACCAGAAATGAATCGTAAAGTGGGCAGCATAAGCATTTCACCAGAAAATGATCTTAAAGTGGACAGCATTTCAGCAGAAAATAATGCACCTGCAAAAAAATAATAATAATAATAATTGACTCACCTGGCAGAAGTCTCCTCTCCCAGCTGGCCTCTGGCGCGCAGCTCCCCGACGATCCTCCTGCAGCAAATCTCCTGCGCTGACAGGCAGAGAGCAGAGCTATGGGGAGATGGCCCCCGAAGCCCTGTACTACAAATCTCCAGTGCAGGGCTTCGGACACCATCTCCCCGTAGCCCTGCTCTGCCTCCCAAAAACTCCCGCAGGCTGAGGTGAGCTGCGGGCTGCTGGGAGAGAACTGGCGTGGCATCTATTAAACTTTTTTTTTTTAAAAGATTAAGCTTTAAGCTAATAATAAGCCTTCTTCAGACTCTATTCATGTAGACTTTCGTGTAAACCCATCATTAAGGTGCCTATACATCAAATGATGTATGGGCAGATGGACCAAGAGACAGATCTCTCTCGAACCTGTTTAGAGAGAGATCGATCAATCAATTTCAGCATGAAATCTCTTAAGGATTGGCCTTGTGATGCCATCCCCGCCGCCCCTGCGCTGTCCCCCCTAAGGTAAAATGAGGAACCCCCCTGTGCCTGGTGCAGTATACTTCACCTGTCCTTGTCCGCTGCTGGGTCCCGGATCTGTCTGCAATCCGTGTTTAGGAGGGTGTGTGTGTGACGTCACACATGTGCCCATGTTACCCTGGCAACCACAAGGGGCACGTGTATGTGGATTGCAGACGGAGCCCGGAGCCTGCGGTGGACACAGATAGGTAAAGTATACTGCACCAGACAGGCACATTTTACACTGGGGGGACAGCACCGAGGGTTCTGTCACATTTGCCACTCGTCCTCGTCACGCTGCTCACCCGATCAACCATTATGGCCCGACATTTTACAGCATGTCTAGTTGCATGTATCGATCAATTTTGGCCCAAAATGAATTGCACTGACGATTGGGCATGCTGTTGGCGGCACTGATTTTCATCCAATGTTGAGAATTATCGAATCAGATTGTCATTGTCAATCTGCCACCAAGTTGATAGATGAATGGCCACTTTGACCACCAAAGTGAAAAATAAGTAAAGTGAGATAATGCAGGAGAAAAGCTTTGTCCATCAGTGGGGTCACAATGCATTGTTTCTTTCCCAATCTAGGCCCCACTTTGAGGGAAGTCCATTGACCTGTGGGAGGAAAGTAGAGCAACTGAAAATAACCCAGATAATCAGGGAAAATATACAGACTCCATGCAAAAGGTCCTATAGCTGGAATATGAACCTGAAGCTCTTGCACTGCAAGGCAATGCAGTGTATACAATATTTAGCAACATTTTCTATCTAGTTCCTGTGTGACATGTAACAGTATTGCAGTTCTTACAAAATAACGTTTACTAAAAATACAGCTTGTTCGTTCGGTGCTTTTAGCAATTATTGGCTCATCCTCCCATAGCCCTGCACAAAGATGCTGCTGCTGCTAGACCCAATATACTTGAGCTGTTAATATTAAACCCAGCATGAAGTCTTCCGTGAGTGTCCATCTGTGGCTTTTTTTTCTACAAGCAAGGAAAATGATTTATTGTTCAGAATACTAAAAGATGCAAAGGAGAAAAAAGACATATAGGGGAACACATGTTTTATATTGTATTCAATTCTATATTATTTATTACATATATAATATTACCTTTAAATTGTTTAAGTAAAAAGACTTAGGCTATGTTCTACCTCAGGATTAAACCTGTCCGTTTCACACAACGGACCAACAGACACGTTGACAGATCCTAAGAAATGGATGCATGAAGAGATGTTTTGATATGTTCATTCTGTCCATTGTCTGTTGTTCCCATTGTGGTGAAGGCTGAGTACAGCGACAGCCCGCTGTTTCAGGCACGAAGCCTATCCTCAAGCTGTGCAGCTTCAATACAATAATATTGAGGCAGCACAGCTTGGGGAAAGGCATCGTGCCTGAAACAGTAGGTTGTCCCTGTACTAGTTTTCAAACCTGCTTTAATAAAGAGAAACTTTTTTAGTAACCCACGGTGCTGCTGACCATTTTGCACTTTGGAATTCTTGTGTGTACTAAAGTACCTAGAGACACTAGTTATGGTATACATTTTTGAATTTTTTGTCCTCTTGCATGGGTGCTTGCTCCACCAACACTGCATTGTGGAGAAGGAACACAAAGTTCTGACCAGTATGACTTTCCAGACACTGGACAGAAGACACAGGTCATAGATAGCATGCTATCTATGACATGTCTGATGTAACAGACACATCAGAATAGGTAGAAATTAAAGGGATCATGCTGTGGACAGTCATACCTTTGTTCCCCCATAGATAATTGAGGCATGTTGAATATATAGGTGCAGTGCGTTGCCTGAGGCAGGGAACACACTTGCCTTTCAGTTTTCTGTGTGCGTTCTTCTGCGGGTGTTTTCTGCACACCAAGGGCTTGATTCACAAAACGGTGCTAACTGTTAGCACGGCTCTAAGCACGGCTTTTCATTTTCGCGTTAAAAAACGGGTGTGGCGCGAAAAAAGGGTTAATGGGAATTTTTCGCACATTAACGTGCTTGCAGGGGGAAAACCGCTTGGCTAATGAAAGTGAATGGGATGGTGCACACCAGAGCGGGTCGTTTTTTCCACAAACGCAAACTCAGGGGCTGCAGCATTTTTTTGATTTCTGACGCGTTTCTGCCTCAATGTAAGAGTATAGAAAAGTGGAAAACAGCTCTGAAAAACGCTACTTTAGTAACAGCTTTTACTGTAACAATATTTGTAATCTGCTACACAAAAACGCTCCAAAACCGCTAGGCATGTGTAGAAAACGTCTCTAAACATGCCTAGAATTGCTTTGAAATCTGCTTCAAAAACCTCTAGCATTTTTCAGATCTGCTAGAGGTTTTAGGTGTGCACTGGGCCAATATGTGCAGAACCATGATGCAGAATGTCACATTTTTTTCTGCGTGTGAAAAATACATGAAGTGTGAACTATTACATTGATTAACATAAGATTTCAGTATTTATGTGCAAAAAATGGGCACAAAAACAGTCAAGTGTGTTCAATGCTTTAAGAGCAATCTCTGAGCTAATAAACATAAACAGAATTGTACAGTTCAGTCAACAGCTGATGGTAATATCTAAGCAGAGGCGAGTGAGGATAAGTGGGAAGAGACAAGGTATAGTGATCCCTTCTGAGGCAGGAATCTCACTTGACCAGTTTGCATGCAATTTCCCTCAATGGGAGTTCGCCTAAAAACGCTGTGGTAAAACAAAAAAAAATATTTTTCATATGAATGTGCATGGTGTCCAAAAAAGGAGCAAATCACGTCCCTCTTTTATGCACATTTAGGTATGAGCCCTGCTTTTAGAAGAACAGTACGATGTAAACTTTCTAAGACCCAGGGACACCGTTTCTGGGGAGGTTACACAGCTGGTGAAAGAAAATGAGCAGGAAAAGTATTAAGTAGTTTGAGTGAATAGCACGGTTGTCTTGCAGTGCTGGGTACCCTGGGTAAGGCACTGTCTGCATGGAGTTTATATGTTTTCTCTGTGTTTCCAGGGCTTTATTTAAGATTTGTGCCGCCCATAGCACTTCAAACCTATGACACCTCCCCCCCCCCCCAAAAGGAACTGGTGAAGGTGGGTGTGGCCCCAACAGGTAATACTTTTTATGCTCAGGTAGAAGGTGTGGCCACAACAGGCAGTGGGTGTGGCCACAACAGGCAGGGTCATGGCCACAACAGGCAGTGGGTGATGCCAATGAATATATCCTGGGAAAAGAGCAACCCAAAGTCAGTGGGCCCATCTTTCCTCCTCAAATATGAGTAAAGTGATCCTCAAACAAGTAACTAGTGTTCCCACCATAAACTCACATTGGTCACCTTTTTTAACCACAAAATGGTGGAAGGTATTTGATTGTGAGCTCCTCTAAGGACAGTCAATAACATGAGTATGTAGAAGATAATGTGCTGAAGATGTTCATGCTATATAAATACATAAATAATATAATAAGTCCCTGTTGTTTTTTGTTTTTAATATATAATCATGGTGAGGGTGAGGTGAGGGAGGGGGATACCGTCCGAGTGTGGCCATAGCTTTCCCCTCATGCTGCGACCCCTCCAGCCCCCCAAAACGGCCCTGAATGGGTCCCAGGGGGGGCACTTAAAATTTCTGCAGGGGGGCCCGGTGGGGCTTAGTTACACCCCTGTATATAATTAATGGGATACATGTCTCCTGTATATTTCATATTCTGTTTTATTATGTATGCTATCTTTTTGATCCCAATAAAAAGATGAGGGGGCAGAAAGACGGAGGGTGAGAAGAGAATGATGGGATAAAGAGGGAGAGCAGAGAACAAGGGACAAGGAGACAGAGGGTGGACTTGAGAATGACGGACGAATAGACAAAGGGTGAGCAGAGAATGAAGGACAGAGAGACAGAGGATGAGCAGAGAATGAAGGACAGAGAGACAGAGGATGAGCAGAGAATGAAGGACAGAGAGACAGAGGATGAGCAGAGAATGAAGGACAGAGAGACAGAGGATGAGCAGAGAATGAAGGACAGAGAGACAGAGGATGATCAGAGAATGAAGGACAGAGAGACAGAGGATGAGCAGAGAATGAAGTACAGAGAGACAGAGGGTGAGCAGAGAATGAAGGACAGAGAGACAGAGGATGAGCAGAGAATTAAGTACAGAGAGACAGAGGGTGAGCAGAGAATGAAGGACAGAGAGACAGAGGATGAGCAGAGAATGAAGGACAGAGAGACAGAGGATGAGCAGAGAATGAAGTACAGAGAGACAGAGGATTAGCAGAGCATGAAGTACAGAGAGACAGAGGATGAGCAGAGAATGAAGGACAGAGAGACAGAGGATGAGCAGAGAATGAAGTACAGAGAGACAAAGGGAGAGCAGAGAACAACGGACAAAGAGACCGAGGGTGAGCAAAAAAAGAGCAGAGAAAATCAGACCATATGGCATGCAGCAAATCATATATGAAACTAAGCAGTGTAAGGCAAGGTCTACATCACTCTGATTGTCACTGGGAGATAGAGCTCTGTCTCAATGAAATAAGTGTCCAAACAAATAACAAAAAACATAATAAATACACCTTTAATAATAATTACACATTTAATAATAAATACACAATTAATAAATAAATACACATTTAGATAAGTTGCTGGGACATGTAGTGCTGCATTTTCTCTCAATGGAAAACAAGAAGATCCCATATGCAGAGGCAAGAAGCCTGTGCCCCACTTCACCCACCTCCCCCCATCCCTATACAAGGGGAGAGGTTACACTTCCAGACTATACTTCTCTAGTCTACAGTGAGACAGGCCCTCTCTTCTATATCTACAACCAAGCAAAGACCCCCCTGCACCCCCACTCCACTTCTGGATGAGGATTTTGCTGGGTAGAGCAATGGCTCTGTGATCTCCTCTCCCAGCTGCTGAGACACTCCGCTCCAGGGATGCCCTGTAGTAGCACCCAGATTATATGCAGAAAGTTGCATAAGCACTTCACTGACTCACTGTTGTGATCCAAATGTTGGCAACAAGTAGAGATGGGCCGAACGGTTTGCCGGCGAACGGTTCCAGGCGAACTTTGGTGGTTTGCGTTCGCCTGGACCAGAAGAACTTTTGCGGAAGTTCGATTTGCCCCATAATGCACTATGAGGGTCAACTTTGACCCTCTGCATCACAGTCAGCAGGCACATTGTAGCCATTCAGGCTACACTAAGCCCTGGAGCCCCACCCCCCTTATATAAGGCAGGCTCGCTGACCATGACACTCACTCGTGTGCCTGCTGCAAATAGACAGACTAGGGAGAGCTGCTGCAGATTTTTTTCTCCTAGGGAAAGATTAGTTAGGCTCTTGGCTTGCTCCTGGCTGATTTTTATTGCTAAAATAGCACCCCTCAACAGCTCTTTTGAGAGCTAATGTTTTCCTGATGTGTTTTTTTTTTGGTGTGTGTTGCTCACTGACACTGACATTATACAGCCCTATCTGTTGCAGCTGGACCTTTGTAATTGTTATTACTGTGCCAGCCAGGCCCTGCCTAACTATCTATACTGGGACACCTACCTATGCCTACCTAACTACTGGGACACCTACTTACCTATACGGGGACACCTACCTATGACTACCTACCTATACTGGGACTCCTACCTATGTCTAGCTAACTACTGAGGCACCTACCTATGCCTACCTACCTATACTGGGACTCCTACCTATGCCTACCTACCTATACTTGGACTCCTACCTATGCCTAGCTAACTACTGGGACACCTACCTATGCCTAGCTAACTACTGGGACACCTACCTATGCCTACCTACCTATACTGGGTCTCCTACCTATGTCTAGCTAACTACTGAGTCACCTACCTATGCCTACCTACCTATACTGGGACTCCTACCTATGCCTACCTACATACAAGAAGATAATATGGTCGTTGCTTCATTGTGGACAGACCAAATTTGATCAGCTGGACAGTCACTGTTGTTCTATCATTGAGCTACCACAGCCCGGCGACCATATGGGCTGGAAAACTGCCACGGCCTGCACTCTGGCCATGTTGCGTATCAGTCCAGCACAGCCGTCACTACGCAAACAGCTGTTTGCGGTGCGTTACACAGTGAGTTTGGTGTGTCAGTGTGAAGCAGTACTCTAATTACACTCCCTGATTGATGTATACACATGCAAGATGTTTGAAAGCACTTTAGGCCTGCAATTTAGCATTCAATGTGATTTCTGCCCCTAAAACGCTGCTTTGGGTCAAATCCAGATTTTTACCCGGGACTGGTATCCCACTCCGCCATGCCCCCTTCCAGGTATTAGACCCCTTGAAACATGTTTTCCATCACTTTTGTGGCCAGCATAATTTTTTCTATTTTTCTAAGTTCGCCTCCCCATTGAAGTCTATTGCGGTTCGCGAACTTTTCCACGAACCGAACCTTCCGCTAAGGTTCGCAAACGGGGTTCGCGAACCGAAAATCGGAGGTTCGCGACATCACTAGCAACAAGTACTCTATTGCCTGCAGAAGATTTGATGTGTTGGGGGTGTGGCTTAAAAGTGATGCTGGATAGACATCGCTTCGCTGACATTGCACCACATATTTTTGTGACAAGGCCAGCCTTCCCTGCGCAGTGCACCACCCACCGCCATAGCGACATGCTTACATGGACGCAAAGACTAAACCAAGTAATGGCGGGGGTTGGACCTTTTACCGGTACCAGAGGTGGCACGGAGGGAAACACCGAAGGCATGGGGAACAGAGAAAACACAAAGGGGGACAATGGAGGCACAGGGCAACATAGAGGAGGTACAGTGGACAGAGATGGCACAGAGTTTTGAACCTTATTCGTTAACCGGGGGAATCCTTCTTGATTACTCCTCAGTCTTAGACATGGTTGACAACTTTTTGCTTCTCCAGGATCTGTCATCATCAGTTATCAAGGAGCCTACATATTAGTATGCCCCCTGTTCAGTTGGGTGCAGGGCGAGCTGAATGACAGCTCACCCTGCTGTCGCTGAATCACTGGGTGGTGTTAAATACTATTCCCCCTCCAAGTCCCAGCAACTTGGAGGGAGAAGTAATTTGTGGTCGAACGATCGCCTACACCCCCGAATTACCCTTACACAGGGGGCGCGGACTATGGCATTGGAGCTGTAGCCGCGCCATCGCCTGGCGCCACGCAACTCCGTGCGTGTGCCCACATGACCTGCTTCAATCAAGGACTTTAATAGTTCATACAAGATTATCAATTTGGTCTAAATTAAACTTTATTAGTCTTTGGCATGGTTGACAACTTTCTGCTTCTCCAGACTCTGTCATCATCATCCAGTAGTTGATACAAAATTATAAATTTGGTCTAAACTAAACAGTTTTTATGTACGTTTTTGCTGAATGTTATTAATAATAACAGTAATAATGATGACTACCTGAGCTGAGTATAGTGTTATGATTGTTTATGGAGTGTCTGCTTCTCAAACAGATTATAATCCATCTCCTTCAGAAGAAGCACCGTTTACCATCAATATGATTCCATTCCACACCTGTCATAAGTTTGTTCTATCACAAGAACACAGCGACATCACAGGAATAGAAAACTGCAGGCTTTGTATACAATGTCCCATGCAGAGACCATACTAAAGTCTGATTATGATTTTAACTACCGGCGTACTAACAGTTTGTTCCTATTCGGTTTCTCTTCACTCCTGCTGTTAAATAGAACTGAGGTATATAGAAAATACTGTGTGGGAAACACAACTGTATAAAAAAGCTTAAGTTTATATTGAGCAAAAAGAACTAATGTAGACTTGTTCTGAAGCTGAAATTCTACTCTTGCTACATATTTCCTGGAAGTGTGAATCACTGATGCATATTTTTTATTAATTTACTTATCTTTTGCAATTTTATGTTATTAAATATTACTGTTCCAGTCCAATTAGAATTCAGGCAGCTATGAATTTTCAAAACTGACTGAATGCCCAAGTTGCATTAGTTTTTCTAATCTGGTATCTATACTCTGTTACAGTGGTTTTCTGTGTAATCAGCTCAGGAACCTTCCACTTCCTTCAAACAACAACAGTAAGTTCTTGTTCACACTATGGGCGCTTTTGGCTTTTTTTTAAGCGCTGCCGATTTTAAAAAATTGCCCTAAAATTGCTTGTGCAATGATTCCCTATGAGAGTGTTCACAAATGAGCTGTTCGAACCTGATCCGCTCACCAAAGCGCTGCCTGTACCATTTTTGGGGCGATTTGCCTATAATGGAAGGCACATGGAAATCGCAAAACGTTCGAAAAAGCGCTTTGTATAGTGATTTCCCCAGAGCTTTTCAGAATAAATACATTGTGTTTATCCTTTTCCGGGTCAAAGAGTTCACTTGCGTCAGGAAGTGAAAACCAAATCACTCTGCAAAAGTGATTGGAAAAGTTCTTTACAAAAAATCACAACGCTGGCGTCAGCGATTGCGATTTTAGATGTGAACAAGAGCTAACTGACATCAGCTGTGTTACTATCAGTGTAAAGTAGCTCAGCATTTGAATTCATTAATAAAGGTTAAGCAATTTGGAATTCTATGTGACATTAATCTTGACAATATGTAGTGCTTAGCTGAGAGAAGAGGTTATTGTATCTTAAGGTGAAATTTCACTTTACAACAGAAAAGGAGCAAGGTTTTGTTCACATTATAAATGGCCAGCGCTATCGCAAGCGCTGAGCGATTTATACTGTGATTTTTGAAGAGCTTTTCCCTGTGATTTGCGCTTAGAAAAGAGCTTTTATAAGTGCTTTTCTAAGTGCTTTTGTTGAGCGATGGATTTTTTCACTTCCTGAAGTCAGTCAGGAAGTGAACTCTTGTACCCGGAAATGAATAATTACAATGCATTTATTCATGGGAAATCGCCATTCAAAGCAATTTTTCAAGCGCTTTGTGATTTCTTTATACTTTCTATTGAAGAGCAAATGCTCAGAAAATGGTACAGGTGGCGCATTTGTGATTCAATAGAAAGCGGAGCGCTCATATATGAACTCTCCCATAGGACATTATTGCACAAGCGCTTTTAGAGCAATTTCAAAAATCGCCAGCGCTTAAAAAAATCTGTAAACACTCATAGTGTGAACAAGCCGTAACAGATGGTGAGCTTATCCAATCCTTGCACCCAAACAAAATCTGACTTCTTTTAAGGCCTGGGGTCACACACAGGAGTTTTAGAAACATTAAAAACTTTTGCAGCTGAAAAGTTTGAAAGGACACAAATAAGCTTAGACAACATAAAATACATAAGCTGATGTAGCTTCTTAGCTTTTTGTTAACCTAAAACACATATATGACTATGGTATTCCATATTGAGATGGATGCGACCCCTGAGAGTTCAGCAGGGTGGTTTTGGTCTCCCAACTCTTAGGGAGATCTGCTCAATTGTAATTATAACTAATCTCAAAACAACATAGTCAATTAATCATTTATCTATTGAAGTATCATCAATCTCTTTGTATTATGAAACGTTTATCTAATAATACAACTAACAACAATATGTTGCGTAAATCCTTATGCGTTTATTGCATTACTTTGTCTATTACTGCATATATGACATTTAACACAAGTGTTTTTCATTATTATGAATACTGTTTTGATCTGAAAAACTGTTCTCAACGGCCGTTATAATTGCTTTGCTATTGTCACCAATGTGAAATTCTTATGGACAAATTTATACAACTGCCTATTTGGCTGTACTGTTTCTTTTCTCTTTTCAAAACCCCAATAAAAACTATTGAAACTAAAATGTTTGGAAGGACAAAACCTCCATATAAAGTATACACCAAAAAACTTAATGGACTAGGAGGGTGAATAATTTTTGGTTATTGAAGAGGCTCCATTTTTTTTAATGATTCAGCAACAAAGAAGAGAATTGGCTCTTGGGTGCATGAAAAGATAAATAGGGCTTTATTACAAAAAACATCAAATATATCAAAACCTATAAATACTAAATAAATCAAAAAAATCAATCAAAAAATATATATATCCCCCCTACAAACGCTAAAAACGAGAAGCTACCTCAACCGGGCATAGTGACTTCACCAGATCACAAAAGGGGGCTGCAGTCCCCCACAACAGCTTCCAATGTGGTTCAAAGGCAGTTCAGAAGCCAAATGCTACTAAGGCCAAATGATGCGACATTCATAAATAGATATTCTTATGGTGAATTCAGCGTGTGCAGAGCAAGCCTGTGGCAATCACGGTGGTCATAATGGATTCTTGCAGCATAGGATTATGGATCTAACATAATAAGGATCATCCCATCACAGGGTTACCTGTCTAAAGTTCATAAATTCACACTGCACCAATCTGAATGATACTTTTTGCAAGCAACAGATGTCGTGGTCTGGTTGAAGCAAAGCAATGCCAGCTGTGGTGTGTAAGCAACACCAGCTGAAGGTCCCCCAATCGCAGGGCAAAGATAATAATCAGCACAGCCACAATGCAGATAAGGTGCAGCAAGCATATGGAGTAAGTCCATGTGAATGGTTGAAGTCACTGTCCATGCAGCTCTATGCCAAACAGGTCCTTGCATCAAAATTGTGGTCAAAAGCAGTGGAGTCGCATAGTTACCAATCTGGTTTAGTGAAGTCTTGCCTTAAGGAAGTGAGGAGAATCCGGTGAAGACTCATGTGAAGTGCCCGGTGAAGTATGCCGGCTGTCAGTCACTGCCTGACATGTTTCGCCGCTCTAGCGGCCTTTTCAAAGGCTAGACAGCCGTAGGATAAGTTGTGGAGACCTCGTCCATGCGTCTTTTGAATGCCGAGGGTCCCGCCCACCTCGCCGACGCTCACCCAAAGCGTCACCACACACGCCCGCCCTAAGCCATAGGCGGGCGCGTGCGCAGCGCGTCACTGAAACGCAAATGCGCTCCATAGAAGCGGCCCCCGGATGCGCAACCTGCGCTGACCAGGGATGCCGCATGTGACCCAATGCGCAATGGCGAAGACGCAAGGGGAGAACCCGGCGAGGAAGGGCGGGCAAGGCATTCAAACATATTTTATGGAAAAGTCAAAAAGTAAAAAAAAAAAAAACTAAATAAATGATAAACTAAACATCAGAGATAAATGAGTAAATAAAAAATATATGAGAAAAAGAACAAAAACTAAAGAAGGCATAGGTCGAATGCCCGTCCCCACGGGAACCGCTACCAGTAAACAGAGCCAGCCAGGGACTCCCAGACAGACGGGCAGACAAACATCATGCCCTGCAAAATCATTTGAATTATAAATGGGAAAGGAATGGGTAAGTGGCTCACAATACAATAAATGAACCATAAAGAGGGGTGTATAAAACTACAACCCAGCGTAGTCACAAAAGGCCAGAAAATTGCCAACAGTAGAGGGAAGACCCCCTGGTGCAGCAGGGGGAGGAGGAGGAAGGGGGAGGGGGGGAGAGAAGGGAAGGAGGAGGGATAAGGGGGAGGGGGACGGTAGGGGAGGGAAGAGAAGATCAAGGAAGAAGGGGGGGCAGGGGGTGGAAGCAGGGGGAGGACAAGAGAGGGAGGAAAGGGGACAGGAGGGTGGAATGGAAGGGGGGGGAAGGAGCGAAAATGTGGGGGGCCCAGGAAGTGGAACATTATTGGGGTAAGAAGACTCGATAATTAATACTATCATTCAACCCTTTGTCCTCTGTGGCCCTTAAGTTATAGATCCACCGAGACTCGAGCTGTAAGAGCGATCTATCAAGATCACCACCTCTCGGATGTAGATGGCCCCTATCCAAGCCTATAAATCTAACAAAACTGGCATCCCCTCTGTGTTCCAAATGGACATGTCTAGCAATCGGAGACCTGAAGTTACAGCCCGTGATGTCGCCCACATGGTTTTTAATCCTTTCTTTAAACGCTCGTGATGTCTTGCCTACATAAAAGCAGCAGATATATTACACCAATGGTGTTGCAATTGACAAAATGTTGCAACAGCCATCTCTTGCCATTGGGTAGCATCACCGACTTGCCTATCTCCAGGTATCGGCAGTAGACACATCCTCCACAGCTGTACGTGCCAGTTGTAATGCAATGTTTATGGGGACCATCTTTACCCCAAAAATGACTAGAAGTAAGTAAATTACGTAAAGATTTACTGCGTCTATAAGTAACCTGAGGGGTGGGGGAAATGAACTGATTGATCTTAGTATCGCTCATCAGAACATGCCAATGACGACGGAGGATCCTGACCACCTCGTTTTTCTGATCACTAAATCTAGTAATCAATCGTGATGTCTTTTGGCCATCTGAGACCTTGCAACTTTTCGCGAGTAGCTCGGAACGTTGTGTGGATTTTGCCCGTTTGTATGCACTCTTCAACCACCAATCTTTATATCCCCTTTCTCTGAAATGGGAGCGTAGGATCTTTGCCTCTTTCTCAAAGGTAATTTCATCCGTGCAATTTCGACGTGCCCTTAAATACTAACCCGTCGGAATCCCGCGGATCGTATGTTCATTTTTTTAACTTCTGAACTGTACTGAAAATGTAACTAATAAAATATTTTTTTTTTTGTTTGTTTTTTTTACAACATTACTTTATAAATTATTTAGTCAAATTTTTCCTATTGTAAAATCTTTCCTTGCCCTTTCCTCACCTTGATTTAACTTTTGAAATTTATCACAGATGGTGACATTTGAAGTACTGGCAGTGCATCATTGCAGATTTTTTATTTTTTTTACTGAGTCTTCTGAAGGCAGTAGAAATAATACCTGGTACCCCAAAATGCTCTGGGAAGAGAATTCTCCATAGCTGTACAGCCTAGGCTGTAACTTCACTGCGAGAGTGGGTTTACATAATGATATACAGGAATATATACACTCACCTAAAGGATTATTAGGAACACCATGCTAATATGGTGTTTGACTCCCTTTCGCCTTCAGAACTGCCTTAAAGGGACTCCGAGCTTTCAAATAAACAAATTTGGTACTTACCTGGGGCTTTCTGCAGCCCACCGTAGGTCGTGAGGTCCCCCGGCATGGTCCTGGCTCCACTCCCGGTCCCTCCGCTGCATACCGCACCACCGACACCCGGGCTTCCACTTCCTGAACCGGTACGCTCTTCATCATCACGTCGCCCGTTGCGCGTCATAACGGTGGCCAGCGTGACAGTACTGCGCATGCGAGATTTAACCGTGCATGTGCAGTACTGTCATGCCCCCTCCGCCGTGATGATGCGCAGCGGCCGACGTGATGATGAAGAGCGTCTCGGTTCAGGAAGTGGGAGCCCGACACCCGGCCCGGGTGTCGGCGGTGCGGTATGCGGCAGAGAGACCAGGAGAGGAGCCAGGACCATGCCAGGGGACCTCCCGACCTGCGGTGGGCTGCAGAAAGCCCCAGGTAAGTACCAAATTTGTTTATTATTAGAGGTCAGGGTCCATTTAATTCTACGTGGCATTGATTCGACAAGGTGCTGAAAGCATTCTTTAGAAATGTTGACCCATATTGATAGGATAGCATCTTGCAGTTGATGGAGATTTGTGGGATGCACATCCAGGGCACGAAGCTACCGTTCCATCACATCCCAAAGATGCTCTATTGGGTTGAGATCTGGTGACAGTGAACTCATTGTCATGTTCAAGAAACCAATTTGAAATGATTCGAGCTTTGTGACATGGTGCATTATCCTGCTGGAAGTAGCCATCAGAAGATGGGTACATGGTGGTCATGAAGGGATGGACATGGTCAGAAACAATGCTTAGGTAGCCCGTGGCATTTAAACAATGCCCAATTGGCACTAAGGGGCCTAAAGTGTGCCAATAAAACATCCCCCACACCATTACACCACCACCACCCTCCTGCACAGTGGTAACAAGGCATGATGGATCCATGTTCTCATTCTGTTTATGCCAAATTCTGACTCTGTCGAGACTCATCAGACCAGGCAACATTTTTCCATTCTTCAACTGTACAATTTTGGTGAGCTTATGCAAATTGTAGCCTCTTTTTCCTATTTGTAGTGGAGATGAGTGGTACCCGGTGGGGTCTTCTGCTATTGTAGCCCATCCGCCTCAAGGTTGTGCATGTTGTGGCTTCACAAATGCTTCACTGCATACCTCAGTTGTAATGAGTGGTTATTTTAGTCAACGTTGCTCTTCTATCAGCTGGAATAAGTCAGCCCATTCTCCTCTGAGCTCTAGTATCAACAAGGCATTTTTGCCCACAGGACTGCCGCATACTGGATTTTTTTCCCTTTTCACAACATTCTTTGTAAACTCTAGAAATGTATGTGCGTGAAAATCCCAGTAACAGAGCAGATTGTGAAATACTCAGACCGGCCCATCTGGCACCAACAACCATGCCACGCTCAAAATTGCTTAAATCACCTTTCTTTCCCATGTTGACATTCAGGTTGGAGTTCAGGAGATTGTCTTGATCAGTACCACACCCCTAAATGCATTGAAGCAACTGCCATGTGATTGGTTGATTAGATAACTGCATTAATGAGGAATTTAACAGGTGTTCATAATAATCCTTTAGGTGAGTGTAGATATAGGAAGTGTTTTTGATGCTGAAACCAAGATAATTAGCATAAAAGTGGGTATCCTGAATAATTGACTCCTTTCTACTAGATGTCACTACAGTGCTTCTTTAAGCAAAATAATAATAATTCTAATAAATATTATAATAAAGCCACTGCCTTCCCAAGACTTATTAGCCCCTCTCCCCATGTAGTCAGGTATTTCTCAAGGTCTCCACCCCTCTGAGCTAATCCAGCCCACATATTATTGGGGAGGGAGCACTTTGCAAAAGAGGGGGATTTGGCATGGCCACACACCCCTACCCACTACAGGCTTCTCCCAACCCTGGTTTGGTGCTCAGAACTACATATGCGGCAGAATGGCCACATATGGTGGAACCGCCTTTAATAGAAACTGGTGGTCCCCAGATGTCACCTTCCTCCTAGGCAAACAGGTAAAATGGATAATTTTTTATCGCCTACCTATTTTTAACAAAGGGCTGAAATACCCCCAAAACATATATTTTATTTTAATAAATATTTTAATGAAACCCCTTTCTTCTTTTTTATCAGTAGGCATCCTTCTTCCGATTCTATTACTCATGTCTGTACTTTTTTTCTGTGGCTTGATTGCCAACCCTGCGCACCATCCATTCTTGTGATTAGAAGACCCATTGGGACTTTTCCCACTGAATTTCGGTTGGTCAACATGAAATTAAAATGATCTGTCGATTATGACCTTGTTCACTATTGCAGTGGATGAGAGTGAAGAACTGGTGAAGTCTTGTGTTGCATCAATGTGTATTTTACATCCTCCGATGTCGCTACACTTTTGCCAAAGATTTTTCCTTTCACTACAACCTGCTGTCAAGGTTGCTGTGCACTGGACCTCATATTTTTGAAACATCATATCTTTTAGTAGTTCCATCACTGAGACATGTGTGATTCACCTTTTTTTTTTCTCTTCATTAGCACCACCTGTCATGGCTAATTTACAAAGATAGATCTTTTTATCAGTTAAAGGGAACCGAGCATTATTTTAACGCCCAGGGCAGCTCAATAGCAAGTAAAAAATGCATGCTAAAAATGTAGCTCATTATTAAAAAAAACCTTTTACATTTAAGGGTTAAATACAGGCAGTATTTTTCTACTTCCTCTACTTCCTCCTTCTGCAAGCTGGTTGCAAGCAACAGAAGATGAAAGGCAGATAAGTACTCTTCTAGTTAGACTTTATTGCCCACAGGCTAAGATTAAACAAACCCATTAAGCATTAGGGAGGGGAGACTGTGCTTCAAGATAAGTAACCCTTGATGAAGTTCCAGACAAGCTCCAGGGTATCAAGTACCCTTGGTGGTTTGAATGCATCGGCCATAGCTTCAGACAGATAGCTAGAGTACAGGGTGTGCAAACATACATGTATACAAATATAACAATCACAGCAATGTGTTGCATTGTATTTTTAACCTTTTTTTATGATATAATGTCCTGATTATTGCTTCTGGGGCTCTTGTCCAACCTGAATTGGTTTGGCATTTACCTGGCATAACACTGCAAATGAGGTTGAAGTTCTGTACACTGGGGAAACTATAGGAGGAATAAAAAAATAAAAGGTTTGAAGTGACATTTATTTGTACTTCTGTTTCTCATGGTATGAGCTAATCACACCTGTGGACATAGCAGTGGCTGCTTGCTGTCACATCTGTCTTAATTAAATAGCTTACTTCAAAGAGTGGAAATTCTCACCGGCCAGCCATATCTGTCTTTTTATAGTGTATGGATGAGAAGCATTTTACCAATTCCCTTGTTGCATGGAGCACTGGTGAGCCGTGTGACATTTTATAGGGGGCCTCACATTTGGCCTTATTCCCTTACTAGGGCACCAGAATGAATTTACAGAGAAAGAGAAAATTGCCAAGACCCTATTGAATGTTCGCTTCTTACTGAAAGGTCTATTAAACTTAAAGTATAAGTTTATCCCATCTGACAAAAGCATTTTGTCAGTGTCAAATTAAAATTCCTACTGGCCTTCAAAGTGCTTTTAAAAGTGCCTGCTTACTCACTAGAATACCCTTCATTATTTACAGCCCTGTCTAGATCAATTCCGAATGTAGATTTTGTTTTGAAACTCTTCAAGAAATACTGTATTACAGTTGAGGAAGACAGCTGCAGTACAGAGATGGTAATTTTTTGGCATGGTGATTTGGGCACTGTACTTTTTGGAGTGGAATATACTATTTATTGGTTTGAATTCACTAGGTGGTCCACACCATACAATTTTTTTTTTCAATTTAAAGTAAACGTGAGATCTCGAAAAAGATTTTATACTCACCCGGGGCTTTCTCCAGCGTCATGAGCACCAATACGTCCCTTGCCGCTCTCCCGAGTGCCTCCGTTCAGCTGCAATTAGTCCCCGGTATTCTGGCTCAGTCACACCAGTCGGCTCTTCTACACATGCTTGGAGAGGCTGCACATGTGCAGGAGGCTGGTGCGATTGACCGAGATTACAGGGACTAATTGTGGCTTAACGGAGGCACTCCGGAGGACGGAGAGGGACGCATTGGTGCTTATGGGGCTGGAGGAAACCCCGGACGTGTATAAAATCTTTTTCTTTCTAGATCTCAGATGCATTTTAAGAATTACAATCAATGTTTCTGATTAATTGTAACATTTGAAAAATCTGACCAATGCGCCACACATGTGTGCAGGTCTTCCCCAATTATAAAAATAAATGATTGAAAACTGAGAAAATTGCTTGGATCTTTAAATCAACAATGTGAAAATCTCCCCTACACCATTAAATTTTCATAAAGATTGATAAAAAAATCCACAACTCATGATCAATGTTTAAGGGAAAAAAATTGGAAATTTAATCAGATTTCTCAAATGAATAAGAAAAAGAGCTTTTGATTTTTCTGTATAACCGACCGTTTTTATTGAATTTCTGTTAAATGAAAAATAAATGCATGACTATTCACAAACATTTGTACCTCATGCAGTATTTCATTCAGTGTTTTAAGGAATCATGTGGTATTTTTACATTATATTATTTATTATATTATTTATTTTTTAATGGAGTATTAGAGTGTAGGGAAATCGGATGAAAGATGTTATACAGATGGCATTTTTTTTTTATTCTATTTACAAGTAAGTCTAAAGTGCATGAAATTAAATACAATTTGTACCAGCTCAAAACCATTATTATCGTATTAACAGTTCTTAACCACTTCCTGCCCCATGACATGAAAAAAAGTCTCTGCACTCCGTCCCCTACAATATCCTAGTTAACACTGTTTATTTATCTCTGAGCTGATAACAATACTCACAGTTGTAAAGGAATGACAGCAAACCCCTCTCTTCCTCCCAGGGAATTCAATGGCAGGATTAACGTGTAAACAAGTGTAAAACAAACATTCCAGGAGCAGGCAAATGTAACAAGAGAGTAGGGTATGTACAATGTGTTACTAATACATACTAAAACAAATGAACTGTTTAAATAAACAGGAGAAATAGACAAATAAAATGTGTGGGGTTAATGTACAATATAAGCTATTTGCATTAAAGCTATAATGTGTTTTGAAAGTGGATATATTTTTGTATTTTTTCACTTTTTTCCCCTTATTTTCCTTTTAAAATACATAGAAAATAAGATCATTAATAAAAACAAATAGCCACAAAAAGCCTAATTTGCCCCGAATAAAACAATATATAGATCATTTCGTTGTGATAATTATTTATAAAGTTATTGCCAAAGAAATCAGAGCTGAGCTGAACTTTGAAAATGACAAGGGAAGGGAAGTAGTTAATTAATCCATAATAATGTAAACAAAGGAGAACATGTTGTTATAGTTAACTTTCTTATTTTCCTGAATACTTTAAAGGCACCCTGAACAGACGCTAGAAATGGAATTTGAACTTGAGGCTCTCATACTATGTGGACATAGTAAAATTAGTCAGTGATTGGTCAATCATTATCGAAAGTAGGTACCAGGCTTACATTTACAGTTAAAGGTGGTGCTGAAAGAGATATTAGGACCTCTTGCATTTTTTGGAATCAGGATTTTACTTTGCTATGGACTTAAGTGGATTTCAATTTCCACTACCTCTGCAGCATTTTTGGACACAAAGACTTGCTGTGGGAACTTTGCAAATTTGAAAAGGCAGCACCATAGATATTAATGCATTTTAGTCAGAATAGCCAAACATTGGAATGTAAGTAGGAATTTAGATTAGAAAGTCAATAGGCCAATGAACACAGAATTTGCCAACTCTGCCAATCTCTAGCAGTGATATTTAATATCATATGTACAAAACGCTACAAGACAAGGTTTGGGGATGATATTTAGATCATTAATGATCAAAAAGCTCTAGTAATCTGGAAAATCTTGGAATAAATCCAAGCCTTCACAGCTATTGAAATGGTAAGCTATAGATCAATAAACATCAGAGAATCTGACTGTGATCATGCTGGTCTTCCTATAAATTATGTGTCCTGTTTTAAGTCACAAAGCAAAACAAAACATCTGTGTTACAGTCACAACCAAACCTCACGCTGTGCAACCTTACTTGTTCCATCCCAGCCATATGAGTACATTGCGTACATATGAGGATTTATTGACCTCTGAACACACACAACATCCCTTAACAAATCCACAGATGGTTCCTATGACATAAAAGGTTGTTATCATTATTGAGAATATATATAGCGCTGACTTCTTCCACAGCACTGTACAGAGTCCATAGTCATGTCGCTGTCTTAAAGAGGAGCTCACAATCTTATCCCTACCATAGTGATAGACATTTTTCCCTATCATAACAAGGCCTATTTCTGAGGGGAGCCAGTTAATTTATTATTAAAATGGAGAAAACCAAATGCAAACATGGGTAGAAGATACAATCCACAGTCCACACAGATAGTGTCCTGGCCCAGATTAAAATGTGGTATTCCATGTTACAGCATTTTCAGTTTAGTTCATAAACCTCCAACAAAGGCATGAATGCTAGACACTAGCATACACACATTTACAAAGCAAAGACCAACCAGACACATGCATGGCATATGGGAACTCCAATAGGTGGGAGGAGGCACCCCCAAAATTGTGAACAGTTGTGAAGAAGTATGAAATAAACAATCTTATCTCAGTAGAAGAAGGGCAATAATTATTCAATTCACTGGACACTAAAGGGTGACACTTTTCTGTCCGCCAGGGGCTCCTTCCTCCCTCCTCCACTAGCGGACTTCCAGTGTCCTCTCTCCCTGGGTATGGTATTGTGCTCTCCTGTGCACTACATATATGCACACCTGCACTCACAGTAACTATAGATATTGCCTCAAGCACTTTGCCACTTTCTGATGAGCTAGTATTTGCCTTTTTACTATTTGTTCACTATTATTGTTTCACTAATGTTTTTATTCTTTATGTGTAATCAGATTTATTATTGTTTGTTTTCACTCATGCACTTTACTATTGAGTACAAGTGAACCCAGGTCCATTACCTGATGGGAGCTAAATTCTGGAGCACTTCAGTTGATATTATATACTGATGGTTATTATCTGCCTACAGAGTGACACTAAGTTATCCTACATAATCCTACGGTGATATTATTCGAGATGGATTTGATATGGAGAGGATATTTTAATTGGTTTTAATCTTGGCTAATAGTGTATTATTTTCAATAAAACTGGGATATTTTGCGTGTGTGTGTGTGTGCGTGCGTGCGTGCGTGCGTGTGTGTGTGTAGTGCTAATTGGGCTTAATAATCCTGCCCCCTTTTGATATTATTGTCAATGTTGCCACCAGGGAAAATTTTGGGAGGAATCAGCTGTATTTACCAACAGAGACTGCTGAGACTGAATCAAATCTTTTTTATTTTGCAGAGTAGGAAAGAGTTTGCTGGGTTCTTTCTTGTCCCACATGTCTTGACCCTGGGATCACCACAGTTGTTACTAATGCCATGGAAGTCACAGTAACAGGAAGTAAGGCAAAAACCAGTGGAAACTCAAAAATGGCAACATCTTTCCAATTGATCCAAATTGCAAATATATGTTATTATGTTATTTTTGCATGCAAGTTGGAATTAAACCATATCTTCATAACATGCATAATTCTGAATCTCAATTGCTGTTGCAGACTCCTGTTTATAAATAGACTTTAAAAAATGAAGATGAAAGTTTTCTTTAAAGATAAAAATGTACAATAGGCTAAAAGGTGTGAAAATGAAATATAGTGAATATAATGAAATAAAGTAACGAGACTGGAAAGTCTATTATTAAGAAAAAACACCTTCTGACTTGTCACCTTGCAATTTAAGTACTATTAGGAGTAAAATAGGACATCCTGCGTCACTCTTGTTAGGTTTTGTGACATTTGCTGCAAAATCATCAAAAGACAGAAAAGTCGTGTTTAAAGAAAAAACTACATTTCTTTCCAGCACTGTTTTCTTTTTTCTTTTGCTCAGATTAGATGAGAGATTAGCAGTTACTAACCGTTATTTTTATTTTTTTGTTATGTAAATGACTAAGCGCACTACATATCCGAAGTCACTTCATATGCAACTATCAATTTGTCTCAACATGAAACTCTCCTCCAGGGGTGCTGCTAAGGTTTTTGTGGCCCCAAACTGCACATAATTTATGTGTCCGCCCCTGCACCAAAGGGAGTGGCAAAAAAATGAACGTACCCCCCAATGAAGGTAGTGACATGTCCATGACATGAAGTGGGCAGAACCAACTGCATGTTGCTGTCAGGTCAACATGAACCAAAAATCTCTGAAGAATGACATGAAGAATTAAGGCAGTTCTTATTCAATAAAGGTCATACTCAGTACTAGCAAGACTTACCTAATAAAGTGGCTAGCGAAATACAGGTAGTTCCCAGTTAACAAACAAGATAGGGACTGTAGGTTCATTCTTAACCTAAAGCCTGAACACTGTCACCTCAGTGCCTCCTTTGTCCCCCTGTATGTCACCTCTTTTCCCCCTGTGCCTCTTTTGTCCCCCTGTGTAACCTCTGATCCTCCTTTGTCTCTTTTGTCCACCTGTGTCATCTCTGTTCCCCCTGTGCCTTTTTTTCCCCTCTGTGTTAGCTCTGTTTTCCCTGTGCCACCTCAGTTCCCCTTATGCCACTTTTGTCCCCATTTTACCTCCATTCCCCCTGTGCCACCTCAAGTCCTCCTCAGTTTCACTTCATGTCCCCCTGGGTCTCTTCGGTGCCCCTCTGTGTCACCTAATGTCCCCCTGTGTCACCTCATGCCCCCCTGTGCCTCTTTTGTCCCCCTCTTTGCCACCCCTTGTCCCACTGTGACTCTTTTTTTCCCTGGAGCATCAGCAGTCATCTCACCTGCTGCCAACGCAGGTGCCTCCATGATGAGCATTCTCTCTTCCTCCCTTGTTGCTTCCTCCTAGTGCTAATGTCGCATAGTGACACAATCACTTAAAGCCGGCACTAGGAGGAAGCAGCGAGGGAGAGAGGAGAACATACATCATGGAGGCGTCCACACCGGGACTAACCATGGCGACCTGACGCTAAGCAGCAGGAGAGTCTCCTGCCGCTTAGCGTTTGGTTACCATGGTTACTCTCTGCTGGGTCGCGGACATGTGAGTTAAGGGGGCCGTGGAGCACAGGGCAGTTCACTGTCTTTCTCATATGGCAAACCATGTGAAAATTAACATATTATACCATGAAAAGCAATACCATAATTATTAAATAGACAAAATATGCTTGTCAAAAGGGCACATCCAACCACTACTGATGCACCAGGTATAGTGGCTTCAAATCACTAAGACTGTGTAGTAAAAAATAATAAGTCGGTAAATTAACGCATTTGGTGTTTTAGACCTTTTTCTTCCAAATTCACTAAGATATTTACACATGCTGTAATAGTTCTGAAATCCACCAAAAAACTGCATTACAGTACAATTCCCTAAGACCTTTTCGGTAAAAAGTAGAAGTCTAATAGCTATGGAGCAGAAGTTGTGTTCTGCTATGGTGGGGATTTCCCACTTCTGGTCAGAGTTGTGATGATTCTTCCAGTAGTCTTCATAAAACATGAGCTATTCCTTTGCAAGTTGCTGCTTCTGTACTGTGACAGCGTACAAGAGTAAAAGGAATCTACGGCGGTGTAGATGCAAAAAAGGGTGCCTAGAAAAAGCAGATAGTAGAATATTGGCAATTTTACAAATAGTCTACTGTTTTGCAGTGCAATTATGATAGTAAAATATCTGTAAATATATAACAATATTTTATTACAGCTAAACCTAACCCTATTCTCTCACAGAACCCGCTCTACCTATGTCTAACCATATCCAACCCCCCTCCAATGCCTAACCATAACCTCCCCCATGCCTAACCTTAACCACCAGCCCTTGCACACCTTGCCTTAACTGCTCCTTGCTGTCAATCTGCTGAAAAAAACACAAACGCAGTCTTACCCTGATCATGTCTAAAGGGTCACAGGGGAAACCTCTATGACTGTGCCCTGCTCCTGCCTCTCGTGTTTTGTTTATTTTGTTATGTCTCACCCGGCAGCATGTTGGTACCAATCGGGTAAGTAGTTAAAATGCTCTAATCTTTGTAAATTAACATTTATTGAGGTATTCACCGCTGGAGCAGGCAAAAAAAGTAATGGCGCTGCATTAAGATATACTGTAAAACGCTAAATAGCATTTTAAATGTTAAAAATGCATTGCATTAAGTTATATTATAAAACGCTATTTAGCGTTATTGGTGTCAGGAGGCAGCGGGACACTGGTGTCAGGCAGCAGGGTGGAGGAAGTAGGATTAGGTGGAGGGAGGATCGGATGTGTGCATAGGCAGCATACACTACCTAGTCCTGGCCAGCGATCTCTCCTTCACTTCTTTAGTTAGTTTGCAGGAGTCCTGCAGCCAGCCAATCCCCATGTGGGGACAGAAGCCTCATGGTGATTGGCTGGATGCAGGACTATAGCAAACTAACTGAAGAAGTGAAGGAGAGATCGCCAGCTGGGACTAGGTAATGTATGCTGCCTATGCACACAAATCCGATCCTCCCTCCACGTAACCCTACTCCTTCCACCCCGCTGCATGACACCAGTGTCTCGCTGCCTCTCCCCCCCCCAACTCCCGCTGCCTAACACTAGCCCCTCCTGCATTTTTAATGGCGCACCGTTCTGCCAATAAATGTATCTTAAAACGCTATTTAACATTTTAATGTATTCACATTAAAAAGGTAAATAACGTTTTATAATACACATATCGGCGGAACGGTGCGCCATTTTTTACCCTGCGCCATTTTTAGGTATATGCATTGACCGCACCAGTCTGTAATTTTACTTTTACATGCAGTAATAGACTAGGTGAATTGACATTTGACAAGATGTTCAATAAAATGTTTTCTGCTTTACCAAATGCAGTAAGGCTTTGTGAATTGAAAGCAATGTAATATACAGGAGGTCCCCTACTTAGAAACAGGTTCCATTCTTGGAGGTTATTTGTAAGTTCACAATTATAGGCAGTGCTTTGGTGTCATTATGCTGGTCTGACCTTTCACATGAATTTTTCTGTTTCTTGCAGGTCCCATCCTCTCCCTTACCACTATTTAATTCTCTTTATAACAGCAACTGGATGATTTGTGGTATTCAATCTTAACATCAGGATTGAGCAGTGTTCTGTGTACACTAGGGAAAGTAATAGTCAGACGGGACTAATATTAACTAAGGATGTGACTGCCAAGAACTAAGCAGAAAGTGGGCTTGTATCATTTTTCATTTATGGAAAAAGATGTCACCCACCTCCAGTGCCCTCCTGTGGAAGGACCCATAACTGTGGTAGGGACCATACATGGAAAATGTGCGTTTTAAGGCTCAGCTAAGCTCCAAAATTAGTATAAATCATGCTTCTCAAACTTGCCCACTGACAATACATGTTCTGTGCATCTCACCAAAGCAAAATACTTCTAAGTTTGATCAGTTACGAGCGTACTGTTTTTTGGAGAGGGAATTGTGTTAATTGTCCACATATTACATGTGTAAATAATTTTATTCAATCTACTACAAGTCAAAACTAAACTATGCCTCCTCATATACAAGGAGGTGCTGACAAGTATTGAGCCTTACCCAGAAACAATTGTGCTAGGAACTGCCACATTATTCTATATATTCCCCCAGGATGACAATGCACTTGGACATCTGCCCTGCACCTTTCTATCTCAATGGAAATATAAATTATCTGACTGCTGTTGTAGCCACTCATTTGCAGCATTAATGGCCTTCAAAACACTCCCAAATTATTGTCTCTTTAGGTGTTTTTTTGACATTATGGAACAGATGATAATCAGAATCAGAATCAGAATCAGAATCAGAATCTTTATTTTCGCCAAGCACGACTGGGTCGTGCCCGGAATTGGTCTTGGCACGTACAGATACAGGTAGGATAGGGTACACAGAATACATCAAAAGGATCAACACTATATCAGATATTACATACAGAGACAACATTCAACACTCAATTTACATTTACATTTCCAAATTTTTGCATAGATACACAGCACTCAGGTGTGTGAGGGATATGTGTGGCGGCAGTACATGATCACGTTGTGGTGGGGAGTGCGTGGTGTGAGTTTAGTGAGTTTACAGCTGAGGGGAAGAAGCTATTTCTGTGTCTAGTGGTCCTGGTGTAGATGGACCGGTACCTCCGGCCCAAAGGAAGCTGGCTGAAAAAACGGTTGCCTGGGTGCGAGGGGTCATTTACAATCCTCAAAGCTCTAGAGCTCAGCCTTGAGTGGTAGAGGAGGTCCAGAGCAGGTAGCGGTTTTCCTATAATTCTCTCCGCTGATCTGATGACACTCTGTAATTTGTGTCTGTCGCTGGCGGAGGAGCTGGCGTACCAGACTAGGATGGAAGAGCAGAGGACAGATGCAATTGTAGCAGAGTAGAAGCTGGTCAGAAGTTTCGGGGACAATCCGAACTTCTTCAGTTGACGGAGAAAGAATAACCTCTGCTGGGCTTTCCTCTGGATGGAGGAGGTGTTTGCCTTCCACTTCAGGTCGTTGGAGATGGTTGTGCCCAGAAGTTGGACACAGGGAACTCTTTCAACTTCTTTGTCATCGATCCAAATTGGAGGGGGGGCGCTGGCGTGCTTCCTGAAATCAACAATCATCTCAACAGTTTTTGCCGTGTTTAGGACCAGCCCGTTCTCCCTGCACCAGTGGCAGATGCTCTCAACCTGGTGGCGGTACGCTTCCTCGTCATTTTTAGTGATGAGGCCGACAATGGTGGTGTCGTCAGCGAATTTGATCACTTTGACGGAGTCCGCTGTGGATCTGCAAGCATTCGTGTAGAGGGAGAACAGGAACGGCGACAGGACGCACCCTTGTGGTGCTCCTATATTTGTAATCCGTGGATGAGAGGAGATGGTGCCTAGCTTTACAACCTGGGATCTGTTGGTGAGGAAGTCTGTGATCCACAGGCATAGAGTGGGGTGGACCCCGAGTGTGGCAAGGTTCTCCTGTAGTACTTTGGGGCTGATGGTATTGAATGCTGAGCTGAAGTCAAGAAGGAGGATCCTGGCATACGTGCCGGGTTTGTCCAGATGTCCATGGACGAGCTCCAGGCAGATATTGATGGCGTCGTCAGTGGACCTGTTTGCTCTGTATACGTACTGGTGCTGATCCAGCAGGGCCTCAGTGGTGAGCTTGAGGAGGGGGAGCACCATCCTTTCAAGAGTCTTCATGATGACTGATGTAAGTGCCACGGGCCTGAAGTTGTTGAGGTCGGTGGCGCCTTGCTTTTTGGGGACAGGGATGATGGTGGACCTCTTGAAGCATGCGGGGACTTTCCCACTCTGAAGGGACTTGTTGAAGATGGATGAAAGAATAGGGGCGAGCTGTCGTGCGCCGGTTTTCAGGCAGGCTGGTGACACACCGTCCGGGCCAGAGGCTTTCCTGACATTTATCCTCAACAAGTGTTGCAGAACATCCGCCTCGTTCACCGGTGGAGGGGGCGAGTTTGGTCTCGGGGCCTCGGGGGCAGGGGAGGGGGGAGGTGCCTGTTGCTGTGGAGGAGACTGGTTCTCAAATCTGCAGTAGAATTCACTGAGATTCTCGGCGAGCTCAGCACTCGGTGTTGCGTGCTGCAGGGGAGGCTTATAGTTGGTGGCGGCCTTGAGCCCTTTCCACACAGCTCGAGAGTCGCTTGAGGAGAGGTACTGTTCCAGTTTATCCGCATAGCCCTTCTTGGCAGCCCTCAGTTCTCTGTTCAGGTCATTTCTGGCCCTTCTGTATTCATCCCGGTTTCCTGACTTGTGCGCGTCCTCTTTGCTTCTGCGCAGTTGCCGTAGTTTTTTTGAGAACCACGGTTTGTCGTTAGGATAGAGTTTAAAGGTTTTCGTTGGTATGCAGTGATTCTCACAGAAGTTAATGTATGAGGTAACATTGTCTGCCCATTCGTCCAAGTTTGGGGATTCCAGGATCTGCCAGTCTGTGCGGTCGAAGCATGCCTGAAGTTGTAGCTTCGCTTCGCTTGACCACACTTTGGAGGATTTGAGGACCGGTTTCGATGTCTCCAGGCGTCTCCTGTAAGTTGGTATCAGGTGTATGAGACAATGATCGGATGAGCCTAGAGCTGCCCAAGGGGAGGCTTTGTATGCATCCTTCAGGACCGTATAACAGTGGTCCAGTGTGTTGGCATGCCTGGTGGGGCAGGTGACGTGCTGATAGAAGCGGGGAAGCTCTTGGCAGAGGTTGGCCTTGTTGAAATCGCCCATGACGATGAACAGTGAGTCCGGGAGGGCCGTCTCCCACTGCATGACAGTGTCGCTGAGCTCCCTCAGGGCATTTTTTACTTCAGCATCAGGTGGGATATACACACCAGCGAGAACGAAGGAGGAGAACTCCCTGGGTGAGTATGTCGGCCTGCAATTTACCAGAAGGAGCTCTAGTTCTGGTGTGCATTTCTTCGCGAGTACAGTGGAGTTGGAGCACCAAGCAGAGCTAATGTAAAAACAGATGCCTCCCCCTTTCTTTTTCCCCGTGAGGGTGCTGTCACGGTCTGCGCGGATGAGGCTGAAGCCTGGGAGATGTAGTGCGCTATCAGGGATGTTATCATTGAGCCATGTTTCTGTAAAGCAAAGGATTGGGGTGTTATTGCCAAGTTCGCGTTTGTCCCCGAGGAGTCTCAGTTCGTCCAGCTTGTTGGGGAGGGAGCGGACATTCGCGAGGAGGGCTGCAGGGATGGCTGACCGCAGGCCTTTCCTCTTCAATCTAGCCCGTGCGCCTGCTCGACAGCCTCTGTGTCGCCGGCTTGTGCGGGGTTCCAGCTCGGGGGCAGTGATTTTCTGGACGTGGCTCCATACGGCGTTGGACAGGAAGCTGTCCTCTGGGTGTGGGGCTACAGTGTGTTCCCATGTGAGGAGTTGTGCTCTAGAGTAGGTGGTGTGTGGGGGGTGCCATGTGGGATCCATGGGTGTAGAACCCACTCAGTGGGAGTCTACAGAGTGGCAGTTAATAGCAGTCTATATGCTACAGTGCAGTTAACAGCAATCTGTGTGCCACATTTCAGTTTAAGTAGTTGGATAAACAGACCATGTGCCGCCATGCAGTTAAATAGCAGTCCGTTTCCCCAGTGCAGTTAAATAATGGTCCATTTGCCCCAGTGCAGTTAAATAATGGTCCATTTGCCCCAGTGCAGTTAAATAACAGTTCATTTGCCCCAGTGCAGTTAATAACAGTTCATTTGCCCCAGTGCGGTTAAATAACAGTTCATTTGCCCCAGTGCAGTTAAAATAACAGTCCATATGCACCAGTGCAGCTAACAAGCAGTTCATTAGCCCCAGTGCAGTTAAAAACAGTTCATATGCCCCAGTGCGGTTAGAATAACAGTCCATATGCACCAGTGCAGCTAACAAGCAGTTCATTTAGCCCCAGTGCAGTTAAAACAGTTCATGTGCCCCAGTGCAGTTAGGATAACAGTCCATATGCACCAGTGCAGTTAACAAGCAGTTCATTTCATTTCATTTGCCCCAGTGCATTTAATACAGTTCATTATGCAAGTCCATATACCACCGAGCCCTTAGATAGTCCATAAGCCCAGTACTAGGGGCAGATTCTGCAGTGTGCCTCTAAGCTGGAGGAGCCGGCCCTAGGGACATATCACCCCCAGTTGTGCCTGTGTAGTGGCAAGTGCAGGGCTGGGCCTGTTCAGCGGGCATTAAGGAGAGGGGGCTCTAGTGATGGGAATGCCGGCTCTAGGACAGGGGTGCAGCAGCAATGTGAAGGGGCAGCAGGCTTACCCTGATGAGCAGGCGATGAGGAGCCTTGTGGAGGGAGGAGGGGTGCTGCGGCTGCCGGTGGAGTCCCTTCCAGGCGTGGGGATTAGCTGCGGTGAGGTTCGCTTCCACGTGGGTGGCCAAGGAGAGGTGCCGACACCCGGTCAGCTGAGCTGGTGTCCAGAGCGTTGGTGGAGCCTCCCCTCCAGTGCTGGGTCCAGCCGAGAGGAGCAGTCCACATGGTGTGCACGTGGTAGCTGGAGATGGCGGGCTGGAGCGGCGAGAGCAGCGGCCCGCAGCTGGAGGCTGGAACAGCGCTCTCTGGCTAGGAGAGCACGTGGGTGCTGGAGATGGAGTGCTGGAGCGGCGAGAGCAGCGGCCCGCAGCTGGAGGCAGAAGGGCTGCGCTGCGTACCCAGGCTCCGAGGCTGGAGACCAGCCTGAACAGCGCTCACTGACGTCGGGGGGGTCCAGGAGAGCACGTGGGAGCTGGATATGGCTATGAACAGCCGGAGAGTCCAGGAGCCACCGCTGCGGGCGAGGACCCGGGGACGCTGCTGAAGTCCCTCTGGTGGCGCCAGGATGAGGTCCCTCTGGAGAGCGGCAGGATGGGGGCAGGAGACCAGAGCCGGGCTGTCTGCACCTGCGTTCCGTGGCGGTCAGGAGGTCGGGAGGTATGTGTCCTGCAAAAGCTGCACTGCACCTACTAAAAACTATCCTAAGCTGGCGACTAAACTGTAAGCTACTAACAAACCGACTAAAACGACTAAAACGACTAAAAAAAACACTAACAAACAACGAAAAAAGGGGGAAAAGAGGAAATCCTCCGGGAGCTGTGTGCCGAGGCAGCCGTTACCAGCGCCATCAGAAGGAACCGGATTGGGCGAATAGGGTAAATGGGGCATCATTTGAATGCCAGATGAGGTCATTTTTGCAATACTGTCATCTGCCTGTGATGAGGCATTGTCATGCAACAGGATGACACATTTGGAGAGCTTTCCTAGATGTTCTTCCTTGATGTTTTGTCAATAAAGAACAGTAATATTTTGCTTCGATGGTTGAACCAGTAGCCCACAAGCAGAACTCCCTTTGTAACCTAAAAAAAAAATCACCTTTTTTTTGCATTCATTTCTGCATTGACCTTTACACACAGAACTTATTTTGGCCTAGGGGACCCACTGTGCCTTTATTCCTTAGATTGTTCTTTGGTCTCAGGATCATAACAGTAGATCCATGTCTCATCACCAGTAACAAGTTTGTCCAGGATATTCCCCAAAAACATATTTCTTGAAAAGTAATTAAAAAACAGCCATCAATGTCTCCATACATCTCCTTTTTTGTTTTGGTTGTCAAAAGTTTTGGTATCTGATCCACTTTGCGACAAGGTTCTTCATTTCCAAGTTGTTGTTGATAATGGCACCAACTCTCTCACATGATATTCCCAGATATGTAGCAATACCTTTTGCTGATATTCTCCAGTCCTGCATAATCATGTAATGTATGGCTTTCATATTTGCAGGCACAGAGACAGAGAGAGGCCTTCCACTGGGTTTTTCACTTTCAACACCAAAATGACCAGTTTTGAAACTGTTGCATATGAAGAGCCACTGTCACCCAAAGTTTATGACATTTCATCATAGATCTGCTTTGCACCTTTCTTTTGAAGAAACAGGAAGTCAGGAACATGATAATGGTCCTATTCTCTTCCGCATTGAATTTCTTTGGAGATGCTGCCATGTTCACTTTGAACCAAAAAACTAAAGTAATTTAAAATCATAGGTAGTTGATTTATGAATCATTGACTGTAGACACATAGGTCAATACACCCAGAAATTTCCAACTTCCTACTATAATTCTTCTATGTAAGGCTCAATACATGTCAGCAACCTCTTGTAGTCCCTTGGTGACACAACTAGCTAACTTGGTCACAAGGTGTATCCAGAGAGAAGAGAAAGCAAGCTGTAATGTACTGGCAAGCATGTTTTTCCCATGAAAAAGCAAACTGCCCAGTGCCAACCATTTTGTTTCTATACACCATTTATATTCACTTATCATGTTGATTTCTATTAGATTTTCTTGTTCATTTTTCGATTTAGCTGAGCCTTAAAGAGAATCTGTATTGTTAAAATCGCACAAAAGTAAACATACCAGTGCGTTAGGGGACATCTCCTATTACCCTCTGACACAATTTCGCCGCTCCTCGCTGCATTAAAAGTGGTTAAAAACAGTTTTAAAAAGTTTGTTTATAAACAAACAAAATGGCCACCAAAACAGGAAGTAGGTTGATGTACAGTATGTCCACACATAGAAAATACATTCATACACAAGCAGGCTGTATACAACCTTCCTTTTGAATCTCAAGAAATTATTTGTGTGTTTCTTTCCCCCTGTTCTCATGCACTGAAGTTTCAGGCTGCTTGTTTCTTCCTGCAAACAGCTTTGCCCTTGTCTGTAATTCTTCAGTATGTGAAAGCCCAGCCAGCTCAGAGGACGATTTATCCAGCTTGTAAAAGATAAGAGAGAAGCTGCTCTAATCCTAAATAACACACAGGCAGTGTGCATACAGGGGCCTGGAAGGGGGAGTTCATAGCAGAACCACAACACTGAAGAACTTGGCAGCCTTCCAGACACAGGCTGACAAGTCTGACAAGAGAGAGATAAGTTGATTTATTACAGAGATGGTGATAGTAGAACGTGCTGCAGTAAGCCAGAACACATTAGAATAGCTTTTTGAACTTGTAGGATGATAAAAAACAGAATGCAATTTTTGTTACGGAGTCTCTTTAATCTCCGCAATCTATATTATGGATAGAGAAAAATATTTTTTTTAAATGCCGAGCTGCATTATAGTTGCTACTTGTTGACTTAATGCAGTTTCGAGATGTATAATAAATTAGGTCACATTTATGTATCTAAACTGGTCATATAGACAGCTAAATGGAAAAAAAAGCAATTCTTCCTGTGAAAATGCTGTTTATGGAATGTCGTACCTCTACCAATCATACACATGATAAAGGAATCAAACCAGTGTTTGGTCTGCGAAGGTGGAAGTAAGCTCTCAATCTCCGCACATCTCCCCCACCCTGTAATATTAAAGCAGGATGAGCAAAGACAATAAATTATTCTAGTTGTCTGCTTTATTATCTAAATGTGTTCAGACCACCCAGCCAGGATCCCTACCATGTGTGGAACGTTTTTTTGTCATATATATCACAGCTTAATTAGTTCCAGGCATGAAGCTCAAAGTGGAGTTAATAAGTTGTCTGCTGTCCATTTTAGATATCTGCCTTCTACCTGGAGCTAGTGTGGAGAAATTACTGATTTTTCTTTGACTTTTATGTGACTAATCTACTTTAAGGGAAATTGCACTTTTGTCTAGAATCAATAATGTGTCAAACTCAATCATGTAAGGGGCCAAAATCTAAAACATAGTCTAAGTCCTGGGCAACATTGTCTCAAATAAAATGGCCTAACTATGGTGGTGGTGGTGGTGGTGGGGTGGGATAGGGCTTGCTCCTTCCCCGCTCCTTTCATTCTGCAGAGTGGTGCAGTGGAGTAGTTTAATATTCAGCTGCTTCAGTGCTGTGTTGAGTCTACTCTAGTCTTCCTGACAGCCTCTGGCTCCAAATGCATGTCATGTGATCAGAAGCTGGAGGTATGGAAGTATAGAGCGCGCAGTTACTGGGAAGGACAGATGGGAGCCAAGGCAGTGGGGGGAAGCTGTGTGTGTGTTTTACTAGCCACAACGGAGGGAAGTTAGATCCAAGGAAGAGGCCCTATACTCAAGGCCACTTCTAGACTTTTTGCTGCCTGAGGCAAACTTGTATAGATGCGCCCTCCCCTTACCCGCAATTTGAAATTATCACAGAGCACCGACAATTTACTCTGCTTCATTTAATGTTCTCACAGGACATGCTGCAGCTCAACACAGTAGCACACTGACTGGCTGTGAGTTGGTGACAAACAAACTGCTCACTCTCAGCCAGTCGGCCGTCCTCCATTCCTCCTCAGTCAGGACAGCAGTGCCACCTCCTTCATTATGCTGTGCAAGTCAAATGAAGCACTGCTGCTCTCCTGCCTCTCCCCTTCTCGCTCACTGTCAGACTTCTCACACAGCACAACAAGCTGCTTTTACCCAATGATGACTGCTTCACCTTGCTCGTTCTCCTCTTGCTTCTCCTCCTACTATGACTACATGCTGTGGGTTTAAAAACACAGTACAAACATGCTGTCCCTGTAATCTCTGCGCCTGATGCAAATGTTTCACCTTGCCTCATGAGAGAACCGGCCCTGTAAAAAAAAAAAAAAAAGGTTTTGAAACTTCTACTTCACTCAGTAGCTAATTAATACGAGTGCTGTTACTGTGCTCAAATTATAAGATTGCCTTTAGCCATGCTTAGCTGTGTGAACAATGCAGAATAGCTCCTGCTGGATCCAGGGGAGAAGCAGAGATCTTTCTTTTTTTGTTTGCACAGCAATTAGTTTATTACTAGTAAATCTGGCTATTTATTCTGCAAATCGGCCATGTTCTCAGTTAGCTTTAGGACCAGTTTCCACTAGACGTGTTGCTATGCAGAAACTGCTCCGCATCGCAATGCAAGGAAACCGCAACCAATTCACGTCAATGGAGTAGTTTCCATTGACGCAAATTTACCTACGTGATCTGGCGCGATGCGGGGGTAGTTATGGATAGCATGCTGCAGTTTTCTACAGCACGCATCCGAGTCCCCATAGCCGCCGACAGGAAGCCGCATGACACCACATCCAGTTGTATGGAAGACAACCAGAAGTACCTGCAGAGGGAATGCGAAGCGATGCGACGATCGACTCTCATCCTAAACGCCAGTGGAAACAGGCCCTTAGTGAACTGTGATCATGACTTTTAGTAATGTAATAACAGTCTTCTCAAGTTTTCTATTGGTTTTTGCTATGTTGAATAATTCAGGGCAAAAAATTTATTTTTTGAGTTTCATACCACTTTAAATAATAATCTGTAAATAGTGATCTAGTGTATGAGATGCATAATACAAAGAATAAGACTAAATAAAAAATAAGGAGCATTGTCAGGTTCCAGCTTTAAATCGAACGTGATTGTATAGTTGAGGAGCGTATCTTTCATTAGGAAAATAGCTTTTAGGTGCTGTATGCATAAGCAGGGGCGTAACAACAGTGGGTGCAGAGGTAGCAACTGCATCGGGGCCCTTGGGCCAGAGGGGCCCCGAAGGGCCCTCCCTCAACTACAGTATTAGCTCTCTATTGGTCCTGTGCTCATAATAATCACTTCTGTAGATACTTTGAATAGTGGTAATCATTAACAAACTGTTCCCCATCCCCTTCTTGCACCTCAGACACCGTAGTTGCCATTGGCAGGTTTTGGTGCGCCGTAGCAATTGTTATGTATAGAGTGCTTGGGGGGGTCCCATTGTAAGACTTGCATCGGGGCCCACAGCTCCTTAGCTACGCCACTGTAGCATAAGTCTATATTAGTGAAGGCCAGGGGTAGCCACTATTGCAAAAAAAATCCCTCTTTCTGTGTTCAGCGATGTAGGAGCCTAATTATTATTATTATTATTATTATTTAGTATTTATATAGCGCCAACATATTACGCAGCACTGTACAATGTATATATATATCTTGTCACTATCTGTCCCTCAAAGGAGCTCACAATCTAATCCCTACCATTGCCATATGTCTATATTATATAGTGTAAGTACTGTAGTCTAGGGCCAATTTTTAGGGGGAGCCAATTAACTTATCCGTATGTTTTTGGAATGTGGGAGGAAACCGGAGTGCCCGGAGGAAACCCACGCAGACACGGAGAGAACATACAAACTCTTTGCAGATAGTGCCCTGGCTGGGATTTGAACCGGGAACCCAGCGCTGCAAGGCGAGAGAGCTAACCTCTACGCCACCGTGACTGGTAGCTGAGCCTAATGATGACATTAGAAAAAGAACAGTCTTCATCGTTAGTCAATACTATTATAGTTATCATTTCTGCTGTAAGATACAACCCAGCAGTCTGCAGATTGTCCTATTTAATTATAAATCAGTCAGTAGTGCTGGCTTGTGATTTGTATTCAGTGGCTAGGCTTTGTGTCTGTTCTTGTACAGAACCTTTGAAAACGCTATTGAAAGATCATCGTCCTTTGTATTAACTGGATGGCTTCTTTTTACCCGACTGCAAAATCGCATTGACTGATGAAATTATGGATAATTCCATTGTGAACTACAATGTGTCACACAAAAAGCTTACCTAATTAGGTTTTATGCTTCCAGACTAGACATTGCTTGGAGTCCACTTGCATGATTACTAATTATTAGACAGGAGTGCTTTTTACACTGAGTAAAGAGATTAGTGAAATTGGAAAGAATTATCCTTGCTATAACTTATTATTATTTTTACTATTCCCCATAAAGTTACGTTTTTAAGAAGAAAAAAAAGTAATACAGTATGCTTGTCCTATATACGGCTTTTCCATATCTATTTACACTTTAGAAATGATGTTCCCTAAGATGCCCATTAATGATACAATCTTGATATATGTATAATCTTACCACTTCTATGTAATATGAGGGACTACCTAAAACATGAAATCAAAGTGTATTAACCCTTTAGCAGCCATTTTATTTAGAGGCTTGCAAGTGCTCCAGGTCCATTTATTTTGGCACATTTTTTTTCTTATAGGTTATATTTCCCTGCTTCTAATTAGTACTGCTGTAATGTGTATTCATGGCCACTTGTCACTAGGCGGCAGTGTGAGACAACAACAGAGGACTTCTGCTTTCTATATTTTGTGCTAGTAGAGAGAGATCTAAGCATTCCAAGAATTTACAGCACAACGACTTCTGCCGGCTGAGGTCTAAAGCAGTTCACTTCTCTCAAACAAGATAACTCTGTTGAAGCTGCTAATGGGTTAAAGGTGCAATTCTTGATACACACTCACCTAAAGGATTATTAGGAACACCATATATATATATATATATATATATATATATATATATATATATATATATATATATATATATATATATATATATTATAAACGTAACAAGAATCTCTCATACCAAGTTTTTGGAAATGCAGTTCTGTTTCCTTTCTAAAGGAGGACAAACTGTGTATATAAAATGGATGAGTTTATAGCCAAAAAAGGTGTCACTTTGCATAATTTTGGAGCCACTTGGTTTCCCTGGATGGAGTTTCCTGCTTCCTGCTGATACCAGATGATTTCTGTGCCCAGATAGTGGCAAAAAGCACAAAAGCTGACACTGTCAGATGACAGATTCAGCCAACAAGGGAGCTGAGGGTCTCTGAATCTTTGTGTATCATTCACCAGTTGTACTTGGACCCCTCTGTCTCCGCTTTTTCTCAGCCCATTTCTCCTCCCTCCATTTGTATATTGGTCCATACCCACGATGTAATTTTTCAGACAATGCTTTCAAGCCAAACAACATTTTTTGCAATATTGCATTTCATTCAATACATTAAATGATGATACATGATGCAGGCCACCCGCAGCGATCATTTGTTTTTAAATGGCCACCATGTTGGATCATATAGTGGAGGATCATTCAGATCCCCATTGTCTTTCTTTTTTACTTTGCAGTGATTGTGTTAAAGGATCGTTTACATCATCGTTTGTTTCCATGGTCACCAACGAGGTTTGCAGATTTGGCCAGATGAATTGGGGAATGATAGTTTATCCGTGGAGGTCCCCAATCCATCTGGCCATGGGCAGAGCCGGCCTTTGGGGGTGGCAAGTGGGGCAATCGCCCCAGGCCCCGCGCCTGAGGAGGCCCCGCACCCTCTGCAATGCTGGGGAGAGCGGGCATAGTTGTTAAAACTCATGTGTCTTCATCCGATGCTCGCTCAGAGCTACCATCTATTTCCTCTCCCAGCATCTGTGTATTGGTAACAGCGCCCCCTATGATGACGTGATCGCATGTCACCACAGGGGGGCACTGTTACCAATACACAGATGCTGGGAGAGGAAATAGATGGTAGCTGTGACTGTGAGCATCGGTGAAGACACGTGAGTTTTAACAACTATGCCCGCTCTCCCCAGCACTGCAGCCACATCTAACCTGTACTGCGGGGCATCTACCTTTATAATCTATACTGCGGAACATCTACCTATATAATCTATACTGCGGGGCATCTACCTATATAATCTATACTGCAGGACACCTACCTATATAATCTATACTGCGGGGCACTAATCTATTCTATACTGCAGGCTGGCACCAATCTAACCTATACTGCAGGCACCTATCTAATCTATACTGCAGGCTGGCACCTATCTAACCTATACTGCAGGCTGGCACCTATCTAATCTATACTGCAGGCTGGCACCTATCTATCTAATCTATACTGCAAGCTGGCACCTATCTATCTAATCTATACTGCAGGCTGGCACCTATCTAACCTATACTGCAGGCTGGCACCTATCTAATCTATACTGCGGGGCACCTATCTAATCTATACTGCGGGGCACCTACCTATCTAACCTATACTGGAGGCACCTACCCATCTAACCTATACAGAGTGTGTGCTTCCACAACGTGTGTATCCACAGCATATGTCTCTAGGCCCCGCATATGACACTCGCCCCAGGCCCCGCGTACTCTAAGGCCACCTCTGGCCATGGGTACATAGATTTACAGCTGACTATTTGCGGATTGCTGCATACCTGATGCTTTACTAGACATTACTCGCGATTACTGGATTCCGTACTCCCCTACAGGGATTGTGATATGCAAATTTATGGGAGTTTAACACACCCTCTTTCAACCCTATTTATTATCTTTTCCTGATCTCTTTTCCCTGTGCTGATAAAAATGATCAATGTACCCCCATTTACATATTACTTGTGGTGTGCAGTTTGAATGCCCTGAATGAAAAAAATACTGGATTTTCAAAAAGCTGGTTGAATGTGCGTTTTGTTTGTTTGTTTGTTTTTAGATTTAATTATTGCAAAAAGCTATGTTCCCATTGTTTGGTTTAGCTGAATTCTGCTTATATCATTATTCTCCCTTTCATTTTTATTTTTTGTATTAGTAAATCAGCTCAGGCGACTATTTTTATTTATTATTATTTATTTTTCTTGAATTTGTTCATTGGATGGTATGCTCTGTTATAAAACCTAATCAAACAAATTACAGCTTAATAATAAAAATAATAAGAACAATACATTCACATTGTGACCTAGGGTGATGCCTAGCTGCTCATGGTCAAACTCATTCTGTAGGAAACTGATGTCAGAATGAATCTTTTTAATTCAGTGTGCTTAATTTCAATTCTTCACACATTTGTTAAATCTGAAGCTATTCGTTTGCATAAGCCTGTGAAGGATTAATACAAAAGTAGGCCATGTTCTTTCACTATTTGATGTGCTATGACTCACTAGATTTGACATGATGCATGACATTTCTTCCATACAAAATAATTTGATTTGTTATTAATATGATTTAAATTTCAACACACGTCTTTGCTGTATGGATATGAGCAGAAGGCTTTAGAATAAGACTCATAGAAGACTTTGTCTGATTTTCTAATTGGGTCTCATTTGAACATCTTGTCAAATCCACTCTGTTATCAAGAAAATCTTTAGAGCACAAGGGTCAGCTATACTATCCCAGGGAAAAAAAAACACATATATAAGTAGATAAATACTTGTTATACTTACATAATATACATAATATATGTATTGTACTGTTCACGTTTTGACTTCAGTGAATTTTTTTATATTAGTAGATAAAGAGAAAACCATTCCAGACATTTTCCATCTTTACTGCCTCTGACTGAAGCCAATCCTGATGTAATTTCCTCCCTTACTCTTTTTATCTATTCTGCCTGAAATGGTGAATGCATTGCCTGCCCTCCTCCCCAATGAACTCTGTACTAGGAACTGCACTGTCATTTCTAGTTTGCTTTGTAAACACACGTGAGCAGAACACACATTGGATTTCAGCAGCTTCTGCAGAGAGGTGGGGTGATTTAGGTTCTAGTTCTAGTTTCTGAGCCTCGTGTCACACAATCTCCCTGAACTGCCCTCAGCCAATCAGCCCATCAGGAATGTGGGAGGGGATGAGGCTAAGATAACAAGGCTTTTTTTAGCTTCCCTCTGTCCATAAATGTAGGGAAAAGAGCCAGGGGAGACTGAGATTAGATTACTTACAGCAGACTCATTTATGCAGCGCTGCGTAATATGTTGGCGCTTTATAAATACAATAAATAAATTAATTAATAAAAGATTATATTGGAATGCTTGCAATGCAGGGTCATAATGTAGACCACTTAATAAACAGAGCAGTGGGTAATTGGAAGTTGACGTTATGTCTGTCAATCCCTCTTTAAAGAGGAACTGTCGCAAAAATCTTAACATTTAAAACACATACAAATAAGAAGTACTTTTCTTCCTGAGTAAAATGAGCCATAAATGACTTCTCTCCTATGTTGCTGCCATTTACAGTAAGCAGTAGAAATCTGACATTACTGACTGATTACTTTTGGACTAGTCCATCTCTCCATAGGGGATTCTCAGCATGGCCTTCATTCTTTATAAAGACACTCCCTGAAAAAGATGTATACAAAGATGCTGACCAGCCTCCCTGCTCGCTGCACACTTTTTTGCCAGTTGGATGGAGCAGCTGCCATTCACTAAGCGCTTTTGAAAATAAAGAAATCCCTGTGAACCCCCATTAAGAGATGAGCTAGTCCAAAACCTGTTGGTTCTGTCATATTTCTACTACCTACTGTAAGTGACAGCAACATAGTAGAAAAGTAATTTATGGCTCATTTTACCCTGGAAGAAACGTATTTCTTAATTGTATGTGTTTACATATATTTTAAATTTTAAGATTTTTGCGACAGAGGTCCTTTAATGTATTTTTCATGTGCAGTGAAACTTGGACCAATTTTCACAAATTGTATTTCAGAGATATCAACAACTTTGCAGCAAAAGCGGAGATGTTGTCCACGGCAACCGTTCCAGTTTAATTGAGAATTAGCGCAGCAGTGGTTACTTTTTTTTATGAATTGAGAAGATTGGTTACTCTAGTCTCAGCAATTGATGCTTTTCTTGCACTTATCGTGTATAACACTGCCATGGAAGATGATGCTGCTACATAAATTAAAAATAATAACAATAATAGTAATAAAATAATTTGGTAACTTTATTATGTTTGTGGTACTAAGCTCGGTAAACTCAGTGAAAGTGTCTTCATATTCTTTGTGTTCATCATAAATGTAAAATTGCAAACTATTGGAAACGTAAGTGGCCAGCCTGTTATATTGAGATCAAGTTCACCTTCATCTTCATAATTTGCATTTCAAAAAAATTTTGTTATAAAAATATGCATTTAAAATTGCTAGCAAATACATGCCCAAGGGGCACACTGCAGGCCTATTAGATAGAGTTAGACGGGCTTGACACTGGTGAATGGAAAACACATATGGGCATAGAATGTGATGATGGTCAGTTTTAGAGCGTGGGACAGATGAAGAGGCATAGAGTGAGAAGAGGATTAGAAAGGTAGATTGAGGGTGGATGGGTGAGGGTCAAGAGATGTCACTTGGAGGCACATGGGGTGGAAGAGAGATAACATAGAGGGTGAAAAAAATAGATGAGGGTCAGGTGGAGTTGGGAAGAGGAGATATAGGTGGTAGTAGAGTAGATGAGTAGAGATGGGCCGAACGGTTCGCCGGCGAACGGTTCCAGGCGAACATCGGGTGAACTTTCCCGGAAGTTTGATTCGCCCCATAATGCTCTATGAGGGTCAACTTTGAACCTCTGCATCACAGTCAGCAGGCGCATTGTAGCCAATCCGGCTATACTAAGCCCTGGAGCACCCCCCCCCCCCCCTTATATAAGGCAGGCTCCGGCGGCCATTAGCCTCACTCGTGTGCCTGCTAGAGACAGAATAGGGACAGCTGCTGCAGACTTGTTCTCCTAGGGACAGATTAGTCAGGCTCTTGCCTTCTTAGCTTGCTTAGCTGAATCTTATTGCTATAATAGCGCCCCAGAAAAGCTCTTTTCAGAGCTCATCCTGCTCGTGTGATCAATTATTTTTTTCTGTGTTTGAAACTGACACTTGTGTTTTTTAGACAGCATTGCTAATTCATACTGTGTGTCCCACTGCCAGCAGCAGCACATTCAGTGACTACCTGTGTGTGTGAGACACTTGTGTTTTTTAGACAGCATTGCTAATTCATACTGTGTGTCCCACTGCCAGCAGCAGCAGCACATTCAGTGACTACTACCTGTGTGTGTGAGACACTTGTGTTGCTTAGACAACATTGCTAATTCATAATGTGTGTGTCCCACTGCCAGCAGCCCACCAGCATTCAGCAGCACATTCAGTGACACCTGTGTGTGTGACAGGGAGCTGCACATTGTACGACCTACCCAGTACTGCATTTACCTACTACTAGTACCTGTTGTGTTTAGTTAACCCACCTCATCACTGCATACACCTACGTTTGTGTTGAGTGAACCCACCTCGCTGCACATAACTACCTTTTGTGTTGAGTGAACTTGCCTCACTGCATATAACTACCTTTTAAGTTGAGTGAACTTAGCTGACTGCATCTAACTACCTGTTGTGTTAAGTGAACTCACCTCACTGCATATATAACTACCTTTGGGTTGAGTGAACTCACCTCACTGCATATCTACCTTTTCTGTTGAGTGAACTCACCTCACTGCATATAGCTACGTTTGTGTTGAGTGAACTCAGCTGACTGCATCTAACTACCTGTTGTGTTCAGTGAACTCACCTCACTGCATATATAACTACCTTTGGGTTGAGTGAACTCACCTCACTGCACATAGCTACCTTTTGTGTTCAGTGAACTCACCTCACTGCATATATAACTACCTTTGGGTTGAGTGAACTCACCTCACTGCATATATAACTACCTTTGGGTTGAGTGAACTCACCTCACTGCACATAGCTACCTTTTGTGTTCAGTGAACTCACCTCACTGCATATATAACTACCTTTGGGCTGAGTGAACTCACCTCACTGCATATATAGCTACCTTTAGGTTGAATGAACGCACCTCACTGCATATCTACCTTTTCTGTTGAGTGAACTCACCTCACTGCATATAACTACGTTTGTGTTGAGTGAACTCAGCTGACTGCATCTAACTACCTGTTGTGTTCAGTGAACTCACCTCACTGCATATATAACTACCTTTGGGTTAAGTGAACTCACCTCACTGCATATATAACTACCTTTGGGTTGAGTGAACTCACCTCACTGCACATAGCTACCTTTTGTGTTCAGTGAACTCACCTCACTGCATATATAACTTCCTTTGGGCTGAGTGAACTCACCTCACTGCATATATAGCTACCTTTGGGTTGAGCGAACTCACCTCACTGCATATCTACCTTTTCTGTTGAGTGAACTCACCTCACTGCATATACCTAGCTTCCCCCTGAGATGGACAAAATAGACAAACCAGGTAGAGGAAGAGGTAGAGGAAGACCCAGAGGAAGGCCACCTGGCACTGGCAGGTCTGTGCGAGGTGGTGTTGCTGTGATTTCGTGCGGAACTGGACCAAAGTACAGTGCTCAGAAGAAGGCACTGTACTTTGGTCCAGTTCCGCACGAAATTGTGAGGACGTGATTGAGTATTTAACACAGAAGACCTCATCTCCCGCAGCCAGTGCTACCAGCACTAGTACAAGCACCACATCCGCTGCATTTGACACATCGCAGGAGTTATTTGGTGGTGGTGGTGGTGAAATCACTGATTCACAGCCACTACTGCAACAACAAGAAGAAGGTGCAGGTACACCACCTCATACGTCTGAGTTAGGTGGCAATAGTATGGACGTAATGTGTGAGGAGAGCCATGATGAACCACCTGACGTTGGTACAGTTGTGGAGTTGTCTGAGGAAAGCGAAGCTGGGCAGGAGGATTATGATGACGATTATACGGATGCCACGTATGTTCCCAATAGAGGAGATGACCAGGGGGACAGTTCAGAGGGGGAGCCAGAGAGGAGTAGGAGGAGACGACTCCATGATAGAAGCAGAGGGAGCTCGTCCTCAGAAACAGCTGGGGGCAGTGTCCGGCGCCATGTATCGCCAGCTATGGCCAGCCAGCCAACATGCCCTTCAACGTCAGCTGCTGATGCCACCGTAGCGCCATCACCCCAGGGGGGCTTAGCGGTTTGGAAATTTTTTAACGTGTGTGTCTCAGATCAGAGCAAAGCCATCTGTTGTCTCTGCCAGCAAAAATTGAGCCGTGGAAAGGCCAGCTCTCACGTGGGGACAAGTGCCTTACGAAGGCACCTGGAGAGAAGGCACAAACAGCTATGGGAAGAACACCTGAGGAAAAGCAGCACCCCTCAAAAGACAAGCCACCCTCCTTCTCCTCTTCCTCCTTCAGGTGCATCGTCTTCATCCGCTTTCTCCCTTGAACCTTCACAGCCACCCTACTTCACACCGCCTCTGCCCTTGAGCAGTTCCTGCTCCTCTGCCCACAGCAGTAGCCAGGTGTCCGTGAAGGAAGTCTTTGAGCGGAAGAAGCCAATTTCAGCCAGTCGCCCTCTTGCCCGGCGTCTGACAGCTGATGTGGCGGAACTATTAGCTCGCCAGCTATTACTATACAAGCTGGTGGAGTCAGAGGCTTTCCGTAAATTTGTGGCCATTGGGACACCGCAGTGGAAGATACCAGGCCGCACTTATTTTTCATGAAAGGCCATACCCAAACTGTACCGTGCAGTTCAGAGGCAAGTGGTGTCATCTATTGCGAAGAGCGTTGGGTCAAGGGTCCACCTGACCATGGATGCCTGGTCTGCCAAGCACGGGCAGGGCCGCTACATTAGGTACACAGCTCATTGGGTCAACCTGGTGACCGGTGGCAGCAAGCAGGGAGTACGTGGCTGTTCAGCGGACCAACTTGTCACACCTCCACGGCTTGAAGGCAGGCCTCCTGCCACCTCCTCTCCTTCTCCTCCAGCTACATCCTCTTCGCTTTCAACCTCCTCCTCCTCAGCCGAGTGTCAGTTGAACTCTAGCGGTGCTGCCATCTCCTCTTCCTCTCCAGCTACACAGCCCCATCTCCCCAGAGCCTACGCTGCATGCCAGGTACGACGATGTCACGCAATTTTAGACATGTCTTGCCTTAAAGCCGGAGAGTCACACTGGAGCAGCTCTCCTAGCTGCTCTTAACAAACAGGTGGAGCAATGGCTGACCCCGCACCAGCTGGAGATCGGCAACGTGGTGTGTGACAACGGCAGCAATCTCCTTTGCGTATCACAATGAAGCAATGCCCGCCGGCTATATGAGTGTCTCGGGTGGGGGTGGCACACCAAAAATAATAAGGTCGTTGTTTCATTGTGGTCAGACCAAATTTGATCAGCTGGACAGTCACTGTTCTGTCATTCAGCTACATCAGCCGGGCGACCATGTGGGCTGAAAAGCCACCATCACCTGCACTCTTGTCATGGTGCGCACCAGTCCAGCACGCCCGTCACTACACAAACGGCTGTTTGCAGTCACTGCATACCTTTCACTGCATCTGTGACTGCACATTATACCTGGCAGTCAGTGCATAACTTGCACTTGAATGGATACAGTTTTAAACAATTGAAAAATACAACCATCTACATTTTAAAACAATTGAAAAATACAACCATCTACATTTTAAAACAATTGAAAAATACAACCATCTACATTTTAAAACAATTTAAAAATACAACCATCTACATTTTCAAACAATTTAAAAATACAACCATCTACATTTTCAAACAATTTAAAAATACAACCATCTACAGTTTCAAACGATTGAAAAAAAAGGCAGAAAACTTACCCTCCGTAAAACATTCTTGGCAAATGCTTTTTCGACTTGGTTTGTCTTCCGCTGGGTCAAGGGTCCATCTGATCACAGATGCCTGGTCTGCAAAGCACGGTCAGGTCAGCTACAGCATGGGTCTCAGCAGGCTCCCACTTCGGGCCGGAATCCAACCTTCATTCCCCGCCCATTACCCGGGGTGACAAACAATGGCAGACTTGCCCTCCATAACGGATTCCCATTAAAGGATTTAAAGTTGATTCATTACAATTAGGGCCTCAAAAGTCCTCCTGATTCCTGTATTGTTATTTTTGGTCACTACCTTGGGGCGGGCGTGCATGCCTACCTGCTGCCCTCCTTGCCTGTGTAGTGGTAGCCGTTGCTCAGGCTCCACACCGGATTCCATCCCTCATTCCCCGGCCATTACCCGAGGTCACAAATGGCAGACTTGCCCGCCTCTATATGATTCTCATGAAAGGAATGTGGTGTCATCTTTGCCCGCCATAACTGGTTCTCGTTAAAGGATTTAAAGTACATTCATGTCAAATACAGCAAGCCCTCCATAGTCCTCCTGTATTGTTATTTTTGGTCACTACCTCGGGGCGGGCGTGCATGCCTGACTGCTGCCCTCCTTGGATGTGTAGTGGTAGCCGTTGCTCAGGCTCCACACCGGATTCCATCCCTCATTCCCCGGCCATTACCCGGGGTCACAATGCAAGACTTGCCCGCCTCCATAGGATTCTCATTGTAGCGGTACTGAACAAGTACCGCTACAAGTAGAAAATGTAATTTAAAAACAAAACGTAAGCTTTTTAACAATGCCATGGAAAGTTGAGAAGGCAGTCACACATTACCTGACATCACTGAGTGAGGAAGAGCAATCTCGCCATGTTGCGCAGTAGTCCAGCATGGCCGTCACTACACAAACAGCTGGTAACTTGCGGTGCGTTACACAGTGAGTTTGGTGCGTCAGTGTGAAGCAGTACTCTAATTACACTACCTGATTGATGTATAAACATGCAAGATGTTTGAAAGCACGTTAGGCCTGCAATTTAGCATTCAATGTGATTTCTGCCCTTAAAACGCTGTTTTGCTTCACATCCAGATTTTTCCCCGGGACTTTTGGCGTGTATCCCACTCCGCCATGCCCCCCTCCAGGTGTTAGACCCCTTGAAACATCTTTTCCATCACTTTTGGGGCCAGCATAATTTTTTCTATTTTTCAAAGTTCGCCTCCCCATTGAAGTCTATTGCGGTTTGCGAACTTTTCCGCCAACCGAACCTTCCACGGAAGTTTGCGAACCCGGTTGCGAACCTAAAATCGGAGGTTCGGCCCATCACTATAGATGAGAGGTAAGTGGACATGGATAAATGTAACATGGGGTAGGAGAGTACATGAGGGGTTGGTGAGGAAAGATGACATAAGAGGTAGCTGGATATTCGAAAAAGGTCCTACTCAAGTCTAGCCACTTGGTTGCTTGATACTATGCTTTCACTTGGAGGTAAGTGGGGTTGATGAGAGATAGCATAAATGGTGAAAAAATGCATGGTGTGTAGGTGGGGTTGGAGAGAGGCGATATAGGGAGTAGTAGTAGATTCTACTTGCATAGTGAACATCCATAGAAAGATACTGTGCTTTCAGGCACTATGTAAATTATCTGTTAGAGCACACGGGACATTCCAAAATAACATCATGCATACTACATACAGACCAGCATGCATGTGTTCCAAAAATGTGCAGGGCATATCGGGTGGGGGTTCAAAAATGGTATGCTCCACATGGAACTGTGGAAAGCGTGGTGGTGATCACATATGGTGTAGGTGTAAATTTGCTTTGATGTTTCCCTAGCTCTGCATAGAAGACATACTGACACCTTTTTTTTTGATTAGCTGATACTGCCATCCAAACATGGTTGAAGGACACATAAATCTAGTGATAGAAGAATAAACCTTTGAAGAGGGGGGAGGAGGTGCAGATTACTGGACATACCATATGAGGAGAATACTATAGTTAGTAACCATAAATCCATAAAAAATGTACATTAATTAGTTAAAGTGATACTTGGCATGCCACAATGTTATTTTATGACAGAGTATGTTGCAGCCTGAGTTAGGTACATTTGGAAGCCTATGTTGCAGATTGGAGCTATTGCGTGTCAAAGTATTTATAAAATGCTCCACACTGCATGCAAACTACATGTGAAGTACAGTGGTTTGCAAAAGTATTCGGCCCCCTTGAAGTTTTCCACATTTTGTCACATTACTGCCACAAACATGAATCAACTGTATTGGAATTCCACGTGAAAGACCAATACAAAGTGGTGTACACTTGAGAAGTGGAACGAAAATCATAAATGATTCCAAACATTTTTTACAAATCAATTACTGCAAAGTGGGGTGTGCGTAATTATTCAGCCCCCTTTGGTCTGAGTGCAGTCAGTTGCCCATAGACATTGCCTGATGAGTGCTAATGACTAAATAGAGTGCACCTGTGTGTAATCTAATGTCAGTACAAATACAGCTGCTCTGTGACGGCCTTAGAGGTTGTCTAAGAGAATCTTGGGAGCAACAACACCGTGAAGTCCAAAGAACACACCAGACAGGTCAGGGATAAAGTTATTGAGAAATTTAAAGCAGGCTTAGGCTACAAAAAGATTTCCAAAGCCTTAAAACATCCGATGGAGCACTGTTCAAGCGATCGTTCAGAAATGGATGGAGTATGGCACAACTGTAAACCTACCAAGACAAGGCCATCCACCTAAACTCACAGGCCGAACAAGGAGAGTGCTGATCAGAAATGCAGTCGAGAGGCCCATGGTGACTCTGGATGAGCTGCAGAGATCTACAGCTCAGGTAGGGGAATCTGTCCATAGGACAACTATTAGTCGTGCACTGCACAAAGTTGGCCTTTATGGAAGAGTGGCACAAAACAAGCCACTGTTAACAGAAAAGCATAAGAAGTCCCGTTTGCAGTTTGCCACAAGCCATGTGGGGGACACAGCAAACATGTGGAAGAAGTTGCTCTGGTCACATAAGACCAAAATTGAACTTTATGGCCAAAATGCAAAACGCTATGTGTGGCGGAAAACTAACACTGCACATCACTCTGAACACACCATCCCCACTGTCAAATATGGAGGTGGCAGCATCATGCTCTGGGGGTGCTTCTCTTCAGCAGGGATAGGGAAGCTGGTCAGAGTTGATGGGAAGATGGATGGAGCCAAATACAGGGAAATCTTGGAAGAAAACCTCTTGGAGTCTGCAAAAGACTTGAGACTGGGGCAGAGGTTCACCTTCCAGCAGGAGAAAGACCCTAAACATAAAGCCAGGGCAACAATGGAATGGTTTAAAACAAAACATATCCATGTGTTAGAATGACCCAGTCAAAATCCAGATCTAAATCCAATCGAGAATCTGTGGCAAGATCTGAAAACTGGTGTTCACAAACGCTGTCCATCTAATCTAACTGAGCTGGAGCGGTTTTGCAAAGAAGAATGGGCAAGGATTTTAATCTCTAGATGTGCAAAGCTGGTAGAGACATACCCTAAAAGACTGGCAGCTGTAATTGCAGTAAAAGGTGGTTCTACAAAGTATTGACTCAGGGGGCTGAATAATTACACACACCCCACTTTGCAGTTAATGACTTGTAAAAAATGTTTGAAATCCTGTATGATTTTCTTTCCACTTCTAAGTTCTCACGTGTACACCACTTTGTATTGGTCTTTCACGTGGAATTCCAATAAAATTGATTCATGTTTGTGGCAGCAATGTGACAAAATGTGGAAAACTTCAATATACTTTTGCAAACCACTGTATATGTAATTGCTGTGGCTGGACAGTGTACCAGTTAACCTGGAGACCTGGATTCGAATATTGGCTCTTCCTGATCACCTGGAGACCTTGTGCAAGACCCATCTAACACTGCTAGAGTGTGGCCTAGCTCTGACGCTTTGAGTCCGCCAGGAGAAAAGCGCAATTTAAAAGGTTATTTGTCTTTGTCAACTGCAACTGCATCATCGATCTTGTGAGCAGTGAATGGGAACGTAAGGGAAAATTGCACTAAGAGAGATATGGAACCTGTCATTTAATACCCTTTTTTAATATGCTACTTACCTGGCTATTGTTTTGATCCACTGCAGCTAAAACTTAGAGATGTTTTTTACTAGATACGATTTGCTATGTATTGTGATTTTATTCAAAGTGCAAGGACAACTTCAAATTAAAGAAAATTTGGGCTGCCCTTAATACTTATTGATTGCGTTCCGACTTTGCCTGATTGCATTTCTTCTGCGTTTCTCCATGAGTTCCTAGAAGCCAGTGGAAATTGCAAAATGCAATTGCAGAAAAATCGCATAGCAAAAAAATGTGCAATTATGTTTCGCAATTTGCACTATTTTTTTAACAGTTTTTCTTTTTACAGTAAAACTTTATTGAACAAAACTCAGAATATCGTACAAATAAGGATTTGCACTATTAAACAGTCCTTTGAGTCACATTTTTTTTTTTAAAAAGTATGCAGATCATTTGTTCAAAGTTCATTATGATTCTATTGGCTGCATGCATGTTGCAGGTATTAATAAAACTTCTGAAGATGAAATATTAGTATTATTACAGCCTGGAAATTGTCATTTTATAAGAGGACCAATCCTTGCAGCAGATAAATAGTGGCAACTGGGTATTGTCTTCTACATATTGTCATTAAACAAATCCTTTTAAGAGAGTGGATTAAAAAGGATAAGGGATATTGTTTTACAGATTGCAAGAATACGCTACAGGATTTATCAGTGATGAATTCACTTCACATGCAAATCCCCATTGCCCAGCAAGATAAAATGCAGCAGATAGCCACTGATCCCTTAGCCGGCATCTGATTTTTTTAAACTGTCAGCTAATTGCTTGGCAGCTTGCAGCTTTGATTTGTTGGTCCTCACTTCCTTTCCTTGGATGAATAGAGATTTCCATGTTAGTGGAAATCTCTGATTATATCTGAGATAACTACAAACCTGATACGGCTATTTCATAATGTTGTAGGGATTTAGCTAACATGTAAAGTCCAGGACAAAATCCCGAAAGAGAAAATCAGTTTAGAAAAAGGAACATCTGGTAAGCAAATGTTATTGCCGACACCTGAAGTTGCATGGTGTTAATAAAGTGATTATCTCTCAAGTTCACTAAACAGGTCAACAGGTGTACTTGGCCACGCTGGAAGTAACCAGAGTCTCCAGAGCCTATCCAAACGTTTAATTTCACCATTCATACAAATGTTACAGTCTTGGAAATGAATACTTTCATCCGCCCCACTAGCTTTTGCATTGGTTTTGATATGGAAAACTCTTATTTTCGAAACTTGGAACTTCACCAACAATCAATTTTAAGCTGAAGGCTAAATCTGTGGCTGGTGCAGCTGTGCCTAATATAACTCAATTATTTTACTACCTTAAGTGTTAGCTTCAAACTGTTAAACCAGCAAAAATATAATTACACGATTTCAGAATATCCATATGTTTTGTGAGTGGGGCTATAGTGTTTTAGAAAAGAAAAAAAATGCCATACTTTAAACTCTGTGATAATATATTTGTTTTAAACCATGTGTTCAGCGCCTTGAGCATTTGCTGCGTGTAGTTATATGACAGAGAATTATAATAAGCAATCAAGGAATTAGTACTCCAATGACTAATGACGAGCTTGGAAAATGTAAAATAAGGCTTTGCTTTCGACACACCACCAGTTAAATGAAGTACATGTTTAATGATATGTATATAATGTCTGAAATCTTGAAAGAGAATCAGTGAACCAAAAGTTACATACCCATCGGGTATGACACATTAGTACCCATTGCATGTGACTCTTTTACTGCATGTTGCACTGAGGGCAGCCTTCAAGCTAGAGAACTAATCAAATGCTACCATCTGGGTTCATTGAACTCTGAAGACTAATGATCCTGCACGCGTTACTACCATTTGATTGATTCCCCACTGCAGTGTAAAGCAGCTGAAAGGAAAGTATCTTGTTGGCTCGGCCGGTTTACCATAAAGCACTGTAGGCACGTGCCTACAAGCGCGTGATGATAGAAAGGTGGCCCACTTCCCTCCCCGAGTTGCTCCCTCCTTCCCTATACAGAGCCCTGAGCAGGGAGTATATATTGTGGCGGCGCCGGGCAGTTCGGCGCGGGGCGAGCAGAATGACGGCTCTCCCCGCTGCTGCAAAACTCCCCGGCGGCATTAAATACTATTGCCCCTCTAAGTTAGAAACAGATGTGATTCGGCCAGAGCCTCAAATTACCGCTTTGTGCCCCCGCAGCATTACGGTGCGGTTATGGGGCGCCCAGTCTCAGCACTCGCCACTCAGTGCCGTGCACCAAGATAACCTGCTTCACTGAGCAGGGTGTAACTGAGAGGTTACTCAGATGGCTCTCTGCATTTAACTGGGGCAACTCTAATACTAAGGGTACCTCTGGTTACCTAATACTGAGAGGCACCTAAACTGGGCATTGGAAGTAGGGGAGAGGTGACAGCGGGGCCAGCCAGCACACTTGTGGCGTGGTTCGGTGGGGGTTTGTGGGTCGAAGGAGGGCGAAGTCTAAGGTACCAGGACATCTGTGCCTATAGGCTCATGTGATGTAAATCCGGGCCTGCTTTTTGGGGTTTGTTCTTACCAGTTGTGCATGCATTCAGATCTACTACTTAGCAGTGTATTGACCACCTCACATCCGCTGCATTGCATCTTAAAGTATTGAATAAGAAGAAGCAGGTCAGAGCAACAAATTAAATAATGTAGGACTTTCAAAACACAAGATAGCGATGAGGGATAACGCACACATTTTTACACAATCACTTGATTTATTTGTATAATGTCTAATCCTGCGTGTTACCATCCAGGGCAATTAAAGTGGACCTAAACCCCGGACTGCCTCTCTGCTTTAACCACTTGAGGAACACAGTGGTAAACCCTCCTAAAGACCAGGCTATTTTTTTTTCAAAATTGGCCACTGCAGCTTTAACGCCAGGCTGCAGGGCCACATAACTCAGCACAAAAGTGATTTCCCCCCCCCTTTTTGCTCCCCACCAACAGAGCACTCTGTTGGTGGGGTCACACTGCCCCCCAGATGTTTATTTATTTGTGTTTGTTTGTCTTTTTTTTAAATACATTTCATTGATTTTTATTATGTATTTGTTCCCCCCTCCCTCCCTCCCCCCGCCAGTTAATCAGCATGATCAGCTGTCATAGGCCTCAGCCTATGACAGCCGATCACCTTCAGGTCTCCCAGGGGGACAGCCGTGTCTCCCAGGGGGATCGCCGCTCGGAGACTGAAGGCGGGGAGGAGCTCTGCCCCCCGAGCAGGAGATGCGCGCGCAGCCTGCGTGCGATCTCCTGCAAACTGCAGCCACAGGACTTAACACCAATTGCTGTTAGGCGGTCCTGAGGCTGCTTCCACGGCCATGCCCATCGGCGTTAGGTAGTCCCCAGGTAGTTAAGGGCTCATTCACACTATGTGAGTTTCAGTGAGTTTTGACGCACTGCACATAATGTGTGTTAAACATGGTACATGAAAGTCCATAGACTTTCATTTTAACATTCATACTACAACAGTGAGTTGCTGTGCAGTGCATTCCAACTCGTCGTGAGTGATTAAAACACATAGAAATGCATGGAGAGATCTCTCTTTTGGTCGATCTGCCCATAGATCACTAGATGGGCACCTTTGCAGAAAGAAAGGTGATATTGTCAGCCGGATTATGTAACTGCGCAGACTGTGTGAATCAAAAGACAGAATCCTCTACATTTGCCTGTGTTTCACCTTTAATATGCCAAAGGACTGAGGGCTGGTGCACACCGAGCGGCTTTTTCAGCGTTTCTGCAGCTGCTTGCGGCTGCGGATCTGCTTGGTCAATGTATCTCAATGGGGTGGTGCACACCAGAGCGGGAGGCATTTTGCAGAAACGAATCCCCCCGGGGTGAGGCATTTTTTGGATTTCTGATGCGTTTCTGCCTCAATGTTAAGTATAGGAAAAAACGCAAACCGCTCTGAAAAACGCCTGTTCAGAGCGGTTTTGCCGGTGTTTTTGTTACAGAAGCTGTTCAGTAACAGCTTTACTGTAAGAATATATTAAATCTACTACACCAAAACCGCTACACAAAACCGCAAAACGCTAGCTGAAACGCTACAGAAAAATAAGAAAAAGCGTTTCAAAATCTGCTAGCATTTTGTGGATCTGCTAGCGGTTTTTGGTGTGCACCAGGCCTGAATGCTGGAAAGGACTGCTGGTAAAAAAAATACATTTACATGACTTTAACAATTACATGACTTTAACTACTTAAAGACCGCCCCATGCCAATGGGCATGGTCGAGGCAGCAGCCCCAGGACCGCCTAACGCCAATTGGCGTCAAGTCCTGGGGCTGCATTTTGCAGGAGATCGCGCGCAGGCTGCGCGCACATCTCCTGCCTCGGGGGGCGGAGCTCCACACCCTCTTCAGTCTCCGAGTGGCAATCGCCGCTCGGGAGACTGTTAGACGGTGTGATCGCCGTCTATTTACATATACAGCGATGCGATCGGCAGCGCTATACTGGGGACAGCCATGTGACATGGCTGTCCCCTCCTGAGACTGTGGAGTGATCGGCTGTCATAGGCTGAAGCCTATGACAGCTGATCACCCTGATTGGCTGGTGGGGGGAGGGAGGAAGCAGGGGAATATAAATAAAAAAAAAACAGCAACAATTATTAAAAATAAATAAAAAAAAATATTTATTAAAAAAATAAAAAATAAACAACTGTGGAGCGATAAGACCCCACCAACAGAGAGCTCTGTTGGTGGGGAGAAAAGGGGGGGGGATCATTTGTGTGCTGTGTTGTGTGGCCCTGCAGCTTGGCCTTAAAGCTGCAGTGGCCAATTAACAATAAAAAGGCCTGGTCTTTAGAGGGGTTTAACACTGTGGTCCTCAAGTGGTTAAGTAGAATGGTTTAGCCAAGGACTGGAAGACCCAACTGTGCTGTAACTAGAAATGTGCATGAACTGATTCATTGCCACTTTTGGGCAATTTTTGGCTACGCAAGAAGCAGAAACTATGGAACTATGCTGACTGCTATCCATCATCACTCTTCTGAATCTAATCAGTTATGTGCAAAGATTTGGCTCAGCCCATACTAGTAGATTCACTTCTGCTGATGCAAAAATGTGTAATCAAATATCACTTCTCATATCTCTAGCACAGAGGAATGCTACAATTTTAATACAGTACTCCTATAATACCCCTATAATTTCTAAATGCATTTTTTCATGAGATACTGCATACAATATATATCATGATAATATAAACAAATAAATGGAAATTCATACAATTAAACTAAAATCCTTTACATCGCATACACATTATACGCTTTACAATGTTAGACGTACAGGCATTAATAAAATATTTACAGTCATGTAAGAATGCCATTAAATTCAGTACTTTTTACATCTCTAAGCTTGGATTGTTAAGACAAAATAGCATTGCCTATTGACGGTTAAGCATTTTATTTTTTTATACTTCAGATACTATAATATTGTATTAATGTCTACAGTGTATATGACTACAGAGGGAATTGAAAGAGGAGTGATAGCTAATATAATTTGTACAAATATCTAACCTTGATGCCTCAAACAAACTGACATGACATTCATAGCATTGATGACTCAAAACCGAACATTTTTATGTTGAAAACACCACCAATAACAAAGTACAAATGAAAAAAAGAAATCACAAACCATTTCATACAAAAATGCGTCCCTGTGATTTATCACTCCTAATTGTATGCCTTATATACAGTATAGTTTTGGGAGGGTTAGGAGGCGCCCGGTCAAGGTTTTGTTATAAATGTACACTTTATATGGCAGAGACAACAGCAACAATAAAAAGGTGTGGTCCTACCTTATAGGTGTCCCCTTGCGGGAAGTAAGACAAATGGAGGTATGTAGTAAAAGATAGTTCGTTTTTATTGGTGCACAAAGACAACGCAGGTGCAGAGACGAGCAACAAAATTGATACGTGGGATGGAAGGTCTCACTTACCAAGAAAGGTTAGATAAACTGGGTTTATTTAGTCTAGAGAAAAGACGCCTTAGAGGAGATCTAATTAACATGTATAAATACATCAGAGGGCAATATAAAAGCTTGGCGGATGAACTTTTTGTCCCTAGGCCTTCTCTAAGGACTAGAGGACATGATCTGCGCATGGAGGAAAAACGTTTTAGCCATTTATTTACGAAAGGGTTCTTTACAGTAAGAATGATTAAGATGTGGAATGCATTGCCACAGGAAGTCGTTATGGCAAACTCTATACCTGCATTTAAAGGGGGCTTAAGCCCAATCTACACGTTACGATTCTTTGTACGATTCAATTACGATTCTATTTACGATCCGATTAAATCTGACATGTCCAATCAGGATTCGATTCAATTCAATTCTATTTGCCATTGCAAAACAATGGCAAATCGAATTGAATCGAATCGAATCCCAATCGGACATGTTGGATTTAATCGGATCGTAAATAGAATCGTAATTGAATCGTATAAAGAATCGTATCGTGTAGATGGGGCTTTAGATGCTTTCCTTGCGTTGAAAGACATCCATGGCTACAATTACTAGGTAATGCCTAATGATGTTGATCCAGGGATTTTATCTGATTGCCATCTGGAGTCAGGAAGGAATTTTTCCCTTTTGGGGCTAATTGAACCATGCCTTGTAAGGGTTTTTTCGCCTTCCTCTGGATCAACAGGGATATGTGAGGGAGCAGGCTGGAGTTGTACTTTGTACTGGTTGAACTCGAGGAACGTATGTCTTTTTTCAACCAAAATAACTATGTAACTATGTAGCGCGTTTCACGGCATAAGCTGCTTCCTCAGGTCAATAGTATTGCCTATATTCCACGGGTATCTAGTATCCGGGCGCCATGCCATGCTTTGAAGATAAGTAGCTAGTATAGGGAAATCATCTAACAGGAATGGAAGAGGTTAAACACTGCCGAAGGGCTCCAAAGGAAACTTCATTTGTTCCTTTTCACTCTGCTCACTGTGTGGGGGGTAGACATTTTTTTTCCGCCCGGGAAGCTTGCATTTCCTATCAGCATCTGAATAGCAGGATCTGAAGCAGACAGGAGCTGTTTCTATTGGCTTCTGCTCCTGTCAGTCATAGCTTATCCCCTCTGCTTTTGGCTTTCACACAGATACCGCTCTCATATCAGTCTCATATTGCCAGCCCAGAGCAGCCGGTATTTTTTTGGTTTGTTACTGCATGTTCTAACTTTTATGAATTGACATTTACTGACATTGAGGGTTTGTTCCCACTAGAGGCGTTTTTGGCCAAATTTAAAGGGAACCAGGGATCAAAAAATAAAGATTTTATACATACCTGGGTCTTCCTCCAGCCCCATACGCGCTGATCGATCCCACCCCGCTATCCTCCTCTGCCCGCAGCTACGAGAACCGGCTGTGCTGTTCCGTCAGTTGGAGCCAGTATAAGCGTAGCAGAGGTGCGCTCTTTGCGTATCTCTGCAGCAGTGTATGGAGATATACGTAGAGGGCGCACTTCTCCTGCATAGCTGGCTCCGATGACGTCAGCGACGGGAGCCCATTCTCGTAGTTGCGGGCAGCGGTGGATGGCGGCGTGGGATCGATCAGCTTGTATGGGGCTGGAGGAAGTCCCAGGTATGTATAGAATCTTTTTCATTTTTTCAGCAATGGGACATCTCTGGTTCCCTTTAAGTGCAGACGTTTTTTTCTAAAATGCACTGAAAGTGACTACACCATGCTTCCCTATGGTGTAGTTTAGATTGTTGCTTTCCGGCCACGTTCCACTCAGAAAAGCGCTGCCTGAGCCATTTTTGAGGCGATTTTGCCTCAATGGAAGGTATAGGAAAAATGCAAACGCTCACAAAATCGCTTTGTGCAGTGATTGCATTAGCATTTTTAAGAATAAATACATTGTATTTATTCTATTCTGGATCAAAGAGTTCACTTCCGTTCACTGACATCAGGAAGTTAAAAACCGCAATCGCTCGGCAAAACCAAATAGAAAAGCGGTTAAAAAAAAACAGCGCGCAGGTAATCGCCGGGAATCAGAAAATAAAAACACTTTAAAAACCAGCCAATGCGGACAGACACGCAGATGCAACGCAATGTGAACAAGGCCTTACTGACATTTGTGGAGGTATTTACCGCACAAGTCGGTAATTTACCTCACTGCTCGGTAAATTCAGTTTTTCATGCAGTAACAGCCTTTATGAATTGACATGTTCCTAAGTGCTCGGTAAAGTCAGTTGTTCTCAGCATTACCGCATGCGGTAATGCTATATGAATCGAGGCCATGCTGTAGCTTTTTTTTTGCTGGCTATCACCTTGAACAAGCTGTGAGATTCAACTAAATGGTATGAAGCTTTACCCTTCATCTGCTTGCTATAAGTGACTTTTGCTTTTCTCCACATTGGGATCCATGCACTGTCTGTTGCTTGCCTGCAAGTCCAGGCAGTGGTGCTCAAATACCCCTTTTTAAAATTCGAGTTTGGTCGAATTCGAATAGTAAATTATTCGAGGTCAGTCGAATATTCGAGTCGAATAATTTTTACTATTCGATTCGACCTCGGACTTCGAGCTGACTATTCGAGTCGGTATTCGAGCTCATTATTTGAGCTGACTATTCGAATTGGCCTTAAATAGCTTCCAACACTTGTTTTGAGGGTGAATGATGCAAGAAACGTCTTTTTTTCCAAGTAACAACAGCAAGTGATTATGTGGGGATGTTCCTTTAAAAAAAAAAAGGTGGAAAGAGAAGTTGTGTCCAGAATTTTGTTCAGTACTGTATATACTTCTTCTTCTTCTTCTTCTTCTTCTTCTTCTTCTTCTTTATCTTCTATATCTTCTTCTTCTATATCTTCTTCTATATCTTCTTCTTCTTCTTCTATATTGTCTTCTTCTTTTTCTTCTTCTTCATCTTCTTCTTCATCTTCTAATCTTCATCTTCTTCTTCTTCTTCATCTTCTTCATCTTCTTCTTCTTCTTCTTCATCTTCTTCTTCTTCATCATCTTCTTCTTCTTCTTCTTCATCTTCTTCTTCATCTTCTTCTTCTTCATCTTCTTCATCTTCTTCATCTTCTTCTTCTTCATCTTCTTCATCATCTTCTTCTTCTTCTTCATCTTCTTCATCTTCTTCTTCTTCATCATCTTCTTCTTCTTCTTCTTCTTCTTCTTCTTCTCCTTCTCCTTTTTCTATATCGTCTTCTTCTTCTTCACTTATTTCTCTTTCCATTTTTTTTTTAAAGAAATGCAGCTATTTTTGAGCGTAACAAATAGCTGGTGGGCGCACGCATGTTGGAAGCGCCATTGTATGTGCTCCCTGGCAGTGGAAACACACAGACAGCAGGAGGTAAATTCAGCAGCAGGAGAAGGAGGGTGAGTGTGTGGCAGCAGGCAGTCAATGAGGCAGGCAGCGTGACATAATAGCCCTGGTACCTAGCGGTGATACCAGGGCTGTAAATAAACACAACAGGAGGTCCCAGACAGCGGTCGTGCAGCCCACATCGTATCCAATACACAACTGGGACAACACAGTTTTCAACCCGGGCACCTCAGAAAAATTAAACCTTTTTTTTTTAATGTTTTTTTGGTTTTGGTTTTACAACCAATTACACAGATATAGCTATTATTTGACGTAATAGCTGGTGGCAGAGTGGCAGCAGAAGGTAATTCTGTGTACCCTGGCAGTGGGAAACACAGACAGACAGCAGGAGCAGCAGGAGGAATGGAGGAGTAATTATGTGAGCAGCTATTGTTTGACGTAATAGCTGGTGGCATAGTGGCAGCAGAAGGTAATTCTGTGTACCCTGGCAGTGGGAAACACAGACAGACAGCAGCAGCAGCAGGAGGAGGAATGGAGGAGGAGCAGTGTGAGTGTGGCAGCAGGTAGGCAGCGTGACATAATAGCCCTGGTACCTAGCGGTGATACCAGGGCTGTAAATAAACACAACAGGAGGTCCCAGACAGCGGTCGTGCAGCCCACATCGTGTCCAATACACAACTGGGACAACACAGTTTTCAACCCGGGCACCTCAGAAAAATTAAACCTTTCTTTTTTTAATGGTTTTTTGGTTTTGGTTTTACAACCAATTACACAGATATAGCTTTTATTTGACGTAATAGCTGGTGGCAGAGTGGCAGCAGAAGGTAAATCTGTGTACCCTGGCAGTGGGAAACACAGACAGACAGCAGCAGCAGCAGGAGGAATGGAGGAGTAATTATGTGAGCAGCTATTGTTTGACGTAATAGCTGGTGGCATAGTGGCAGCAGAAGGTAATTCTGTGTACCCTGGCAGTGGGAAACACAGACAGACAGCAGCAGCAGCAGGAGGAGGAATGGAGGAGGAGCAGTGTGAGTGTGGCAGCAGGTAGGCAGCGTGACATAATAGCCCTGGTACCTAGCGGTGATACCAGGGCTGTAAATAAACACAACAGGAGGTCCCAGACAGCGGGCGTGCAGCCCACATCGTGTCCAATACACAACTGGGACAACACAGTTTTCAACCCGGGCACCTCAGAAAAATTAAACCTTTTTTTTTTTTAATGGTTTTTTTAGTTTTGGTTTTACAACCAATATAGCTATTGTTTGACGTAATAGCTGGTGGCAGAGTGGCAGCAGAAGGTAATTCTGTGTACCCTGGCAGTGGGAAACACAGACAGACAGCAGAAGGGCAGTACACAGCAGCCCACTGTAGGTGTAAAATGTGTGGCTGCAGGCGACGTAATAGTCAAAGTGAACCAGGCTGACTTAGTGAGCAGGAGCCAGGAGGTGGTAAAGGGTGGTAAGGCACATTAACGATGGTTCTAAGTTCCGGCAGCCAGTTCATGTCCCCCTCTCGCCGACAACAGGGGCCAGGAACTCGCCTTCCACCCACGCCTGGTTCATCTTGAGAAACGTCAGTCTGTCCACAGACTTGTGAGACAGACGTGAGCGTTTCTCGGTGACCACGCCACCAGCTGCACTGAAGCAGCGCTCGAACAGCACGCTGGAAGGGGGGCAGGACAGCACTTCCAGGGCGTACTGCGCCAGCTCGCTCCAGATCTCCAGGCGCTTGACCCAATACTCCATGGGATCAACAGGGGCATCGCTGTCAAGCCCGCTGTAGGACCCCATGTAGTCAGCCACCATGCGGGTCAGGCGCTGGCTGTGACCGGAGGAGGATGCTGCTGCATGCACCTCCTCTCTAGTCACTGCTGCCGGAGCCTCTACAGTCCTGTAGAGCTCGTGGCTGAGAGACAGCAGGTCTGTGGGGCGCTTGCTGCTGGATGCAGGCACCTGCTGCTGCCTCTGTGCTGGCTGCTGGACAGTGGGGGTGGAAGGCTGGGGGAAGGCTTCCTCCAAGCGCTCAACAAGGGCCTGCTGCAAGCTCCTTATTTGTTGCGCTGGGTCTCCTCCTGCAGGCGGCAGGAACTGGCTCAACTTCCCCTTGAGGCGTGGGTCCAACATCATGCTGATCCAGATGTCCTCCCTCTGCTTCATCTGGATCACCCTGGGGTCCCTGCGCAGGCACCTCAGCATGTGCGCTGCCATTGGGAAGAGGCGGGCCACGTCTGCTGGCACATCGACGGCAGTGCTGCTGTCCTCATCCTCCTCCTCTGCCTCGTCAGCCTCATCCTCTCTCCACCCCCGCACCAACTCAGCTGCACTGTGCTGCTCCCCCTCATCAGCAGCAAGGTCAGGGACCTCCACCAAGTCCTCCTCCTCCTCCCCCTCAGAGGTGGACTGTGCAGCTGCTTGCCGCTCCTGCTGGTCCAAGGCTGCCGCTCCCTGTTCCAGCAAAGCATCGAGGGCCCTGTTCAGCAGACAAACCAGGGGCACCCACTCGCAGACCATAGCATGGTCCCTGCTCACCATGTTAGTGGCCTGCAGAAAGGGAGCCAGCACTAAGCACACCTGCTGCATGTGCCTCCAGTCATCATCGGGGACGATGGACGGGATGTTGCTGGTCTTGTCCCTTCTCTGAGCGGCGGAAACAGTGGCCAGGGCAAGGTACTGGTTGACAGCGTGCTTCTGTTCAACCAGACGCTCCAACATCGCCAGGGTGGAGTTCCAGCGAGTCGGAACGTCAAGGATCAGCCGATGGCGTGGCAGCTCCAGCTCCTTTTGCACGTCTTCCAGGCTCGCACAGGCTGCATCCCCTGGTAGGTGCGCAAGAACTTTTGCACCACCAGGTTCAGCACGTGGGCAAGACAGGGGATGTGGGTCAGGTTTCCCCTGTCTATTGCGGCAACCAGATTGGCCCCATTGTCGGCCACCACCTCTCCGACTCTGAGGCCTCTGGGGGTCAGCCAAATCCTCTCCTGCTCCTGGAGTTTGGCCAACACATGGGTTGCCGTCAGCTTGGTCTTCCCAAGGCTGACCAAGTGCAGCAGCGCTTGGCAGTGGCGGGCCTTCACGCTGCTGCTGAGGCGGGGGGTTTGGCCAGGTGTGCCGGAGGATGGCAGAGGATTGGAGGAACCTGCTGCAGTTCCCCTGACCCTGCGGGGTGGCACCACCCACTGTGTTGCTGCTGCTGCTGTGCCCGCTGCTGCTCTCCCATCCTCACCCCCTTCCACCAAGCTGACCCAGTGGACAGTGAAGGACAGGTAGCGGCCTGTCCCGAAGCGGCTGCTCCAGGAGTCCATGGTGACGTGGACCCTTTCACCAACCGCGTGCTCCAGCCCTCGCTCCACATTGGCCATCACAAAGCGGTGCAGTGCAGGAATGGCCTTGCGGGAGGAAAAGTGTCTGCTGGGGAGCTGCCAGTCTGGGGCTGCGCAAGCAAGCAGCGCACGAATGTCGCTCCCCTCCTGCACGAGCGTGTACGGCAGGAGTTGGGAGCACATGGCCCGTGCCAGCAAGCCGTTCAGCTGCCGCACGCGACGGCTGCTGGGAGGCAGAGCCCTAACCACCCCCTGGAAGGACTCGCTCAAAAGGCTCTGGCGTGGCCTTTTGCTGGCACGGGAATCAGCAGACACAGCGGAGTAGGCCACTGAGGACTGGCTGCCAGAACAGGCCTCAGTGTCGGCGGGAGGAGTTGCAGAGGGGGGAGGAGCAGTGCGTTTCCGCACTCCTCCTGGTGCTGCTGGAGGAGCAGGAGGGCGGGTGGCTGCTGTTGCTGCTGCTGCTGCTGCTGAAGGCTGTGCAGTGATGGGTGTGGTGCCACTGCCAGCACCAGATGCCTTCAGCCTCTGGAACTCCTCATGCTGGTGAAAATGTTTCGCAGCAAGGTGGTTGATGAGCGAGCTGGTGCTGAACTTTAAGGGGTCTGCACCTCTGCTCAACTTCCGCTGACAGTGGTTGCAAGTGGCGTACTTGCTGTACACAGTGGGCATGGTGAAATATCGCCAGATTGGTGACAGAAACATCCCCCTACGGCATGGAAGCGCTGCTGCCTGTCTCCCTGTGGTGGTTGGGGGGGGGCTTAGGTGCGGCTGGTGGTGGTACTGGCAGATGCTGCTGCTGCTGCTGCTGCTGAGCCTGAGACACCAGCAGGCTGTGGGACCTGCCTACTGCTGCCAATGCTTGCAATGATGCGCCTCCTTGCAAGGCCCACAAGAGCATCCTCCTCCTCCTCCTCAGAGCTGCTGAGGACGACATCCCCTGGAGGTGGTGGCACCCAGTCTCTGTCTGTCACCGGGTCATCATCATCCTCCCCCTCCTGAAACATGTCCTGCTGGGATGATGGGCTGCTTGACTGTCGCCACAGTCTTGCTGTCCAATCCCTCATCCCCCAAAGTGCCCATCAGCATCTCCTCTTCAAAATCGCCAACAACAGCAGACAATACCCTGATGGTGCCTGGGGTAAAAAGACTGCTGAGTGACAGGTCGACGACTGACGGTGAACTGGCCTCCTCCCCAGGACCAGCTGGGCGGCTGCTGCGAACAGGGGTGGTGGTGGTGGTGGTGGTGAGGGTGGAGGCCTCGGATGCAGAGCTGATGGCGGGCTGCTCATCCTCCGTCATCAATTGCACCACAGTGTCTGCATGCTTTTCCTCAATGGGACGTTTCCGACCCGGCTGGAGGAAAATCGGAGCAGGTGCTACACGCTGCTGCTGCTGTGTCTCTGCAGCGTGAGTTGCAGATGCTCCTGCTGGGCGGCGCCCAAGGCGTCCACGGCCAGTGGCTATGGGAGGAATGTTAGCCACTGACGCTGCTGCTGCTGCTGCGGAACCGTGCATGGTGGCGCGGCCGCGGCCTGCCACAATGCTGCTTCCTCTCCTCCTGATTCCCTTGCTGCCCTTCCCCTTGCCCAAACCGCGCTGGCTGCCACTTCCAGACATCTTCGATGTTTTTGGGCGTATAGACAAAAGTTTTTTAAAAGGGCGGGTGAAAAGTGGGGTACTTTAATGGAGTGGGTTGGTGGGTGAGGTGACTGAGTGAGTGTCCCTAGTACAGTAAGTAAGTAGTAACAGTCAGGAAGTACAACTAGCAGTTACAATAATCAGTAGTAATCACAAGTAAATTTAGTGTGTGTACACTACAGACAGTGAGTACACGCACGCGCAAACACGCGCAGGAGCTAGCCTATGAACAGTGACTGAGTGAGTGTCCCTAGTACAGTAAGTAAGTAGTAACAGTCAGTAAGTACAACTAACTAATTACAATAATCAATCAGTTATCAGAAGGAAATAGAGTGTGTGTAGTGTGTGTACACAGACAGTGAGTGCACACACGCAGGAGCTAGTAGCCTATGAACAGTGACTGAGTGTCCTAGACTCCTAGTACAGTAAGAGTAAGTAGCAACAGTAAGTACAACTAACTAATTACAATAATCAATCAGTTATCAGAAGGAAATAGAGTGTGTGTAGTGTGTGTACACAGACAGTGAGTGCACACACGCAGGAGCTAGTAGCCTATGAACAGTGACTGAGTGTCCTAGACTCCTAGTACAGTAAGAGTAAGTAGTAACAGTAAGTACAACTAACTAATTACAATAATCAATCAGTTATCAGAAGGAAATAGAGTGTGTGTAGTGTGTGTACACAGACAGTGAGTGCACACACGCAGGAGCTAGTAGCCTATGAACAGTGACTGAGTGTCCTAGACTCCTAGTACAGTAAGAGTAAGTAGTAACAGTAAGTACAACTAACTAATTACAATAATCAATCAGTTATCAGAAGGAAATAGAGTGTGTGTAGTGTGTGTACACACTACACAGACAGTGAGTGCACACACGCAGGAGCTAGTAGCCTATGAACAGTGACTGAGTGTCCTAGACTCCTAGTACAGTAAGTAGTAACAGTAAGTACAACTAACTAATTACAATAAGCAATCAGTTATCAGAAGGAAATAGAGTGTGTGTAGTGTGTACACACTACACAGACAGTGAGTGCACACACGCAGGAGCAGCTAGTAGCCTATGAACAGTGACAGTGAGTGTCCTAGTACAGTTACAGTATATAACTACAATACTAATACAATCAGTAGTAAAGGACAGCAGAAATACTGGTATAGATGAGAGAAATAAACAGAGGACAGGAGAGAACAGCTGCTCACACAGGCAGGCCCTGAGGCCTAAAGCTGTAAGCGTGCAGCAGCTGTCTGAGTCTCTCTCTATGTAACACAAAAGCTACTAACTAAAATACAATGTCTAACTAACTAACAACAATATAGGTGTGTATAGGAGGTGTATGTGAGCAAAAACGCTAGGTAAATGACCACAATAGAGCTCTTGCTAAGCCAAAGCACAAAGGAGCAACTCTCTCTCTGTACAAGTCTCAGGCAAGCACGGAGAAACCTAACATGGCGGCCGCTATTTATAGGGTAGGGGCTGGCCAGGGTCCCCCTCTGTGATTGGCTGCCGTCAGAGGGCCTGGGAGCCCTCTGATTGGCTCTAAGGACATCAATCTGGGCTATGACGCTATTCGAGCTCAGTACCGAGCTCGAATAGCGCCGGTTTGCTCGAATAGCTCGAATAGTGAATGGGCTATTCGAGTGTACTCGAATAGCCCATTCGAATAGCTACAGCTATTCGGAGCTCGAATACCGAGCTCGAATAGCTGAAAAAGAGCTCGAATATTCGAGCTACTCGAATATTCGAGCTCTGCTGAGCACCACTGAGTCCAGGTAAGAAAATTCAAACCAGCTGCTCTAGGGTTTCCCAAATTGTTTATAAACCTTTATTAAAGAGACACTGAAGCGAAAAAAAACATATGATATAATGAATTGGTTGTGTACTATGAATAATTACTAGAAGATTAGCAGCAAAGAAAATATTCTCATATTTTTATTTTCAGGTATATAGTGTTTTTTCTAACGTTGTATCACTCTATAATATGTGCAGATTACACAACACTCAGCATTCAAAATGAGTCTTTCAGAGCAGTCTGTGAAGTAATGAACTCTCCTCTAGCAGAGGAAAAGTAAACAGTTCAATTACAGTTGAGATAATAAAAGTCAGATAACAGCCCTCTCCACGACTAAGTTAGTCGGAGAGCTTAATAGCTTTTTTGCATAGAGATAACAACTGGAGTTTCTCAACTCTTCCTCTACTGGAAACAATTAGACTGATGTATCTGATCTTAATGTTTTTTTTCTTAGCTGTACTACACATACAAATCATAATATCATCATTTTTTTCCGCTTCAGTGTCTCTTTAAGTACAATCTCCAAAATGCAAAAAAGAACCCTGATCGCTTTAAAACCACTTAAAAACAGCCTGTGGAGCGCTCCTCACTCATGACCCAGCATACTGTCACCCAAACACATCCACACTGGTACCGGTACCACACAATCCGGATTTTCTTCAGAGTGGTGGAGAGGGGTTTAGACAATTGCTGTGGTCAGTTAGATGGTAAGCCGACAATATAATGCTGTTAGTCCCAGTCCATGCGCAGACATATACAGCCAAAGCAAGCCTTGTAAGCACAGTTGGCAGCACTGCTAAACAAGTGTCTCACCAGTCCCTGGGCGCCCAGTGCTATTCCTCCAGCTCTTGGTCACGGCTGAGTCTCCAGACTGCTGTTTCCTCTCGCAGCACTCAACCGCACTGCATCAGACAGCGGGGAGCGGCGATTCAGCGTCCACTCGGTCCTCCCAGCACTTGTCAGCTTGGGGTGAGGAGTTCACTACACAGGACGGGACGTGACCCCGCCCATCGACGCGTTGCGCCCGCCCACTGCGAGCTTCGTCAGGATCAGGCCTGCAAGTCCACCCAAAGTCTGTTTGCATTCATGCCTATCTGCCAGATTGCATCAGACTTAACTTGTCTATCCATGTGTATGCTTTTTGTTGCTATCTTGCAAGGAACACATCAGCATCAACAGTACTGGTCCTTTCCCTGTGTGTTTGCTGTTCAATGGATGTGGTCAGGGGCGTAACTACAACTCTTGCCCCCCCCCCCCCTCAGCAAAACTTTGATGTGACCCCCCAAAGTCACATTCTTTGCATTTCCTACTCTTGGTGACCCACGCAGGCTGGGGGCTTATCTTGCAAGAGTTATAAAACAAGTGTGGACATCATCATTTTCACACCCATAAGAAGTGCAGCCACAAAAACACCTGATATGAAGGAAGGACCCCCTATATTGGAGGAAGGGAAGGTTAATAGTTAGGCCCCTGACAGTTCTGGGCCCCCCTGCAGTTGCAGCGGTTGCTCCCCTGTTGTTATGGCCCTGGATGTAGCGTGCAAGAGCTTACACATGTATGTTATTTCTGTTGTTTTTAAAGTACACTGTATGTACTGTATTATTGTTGTAAACTTAAAACGTTGAATGTTGGCAACCTTTCTTTTCCGGAATTTGGAACATAAGACATCTCTCTGATAATCCCATTACAGTATTGATAATGATTTTGCTAATACACAGCATCCATGCCAAATGCATCGGTGCCAAAGTCATACGTACCATAAGGTAGGTGGGCAAGTGCAGAGCTTCGGACCTTTAGCTCAGTGGATATGAAGGAAGGCAAGAGTGAGGGAATCACCGGCATACCTACCACTAAGCAATAAACATGTTGCCATTTAAAACAGATGATTTTCATGTGTTTTATATAGACCGTGTTCTTGTTCCAATTTCTTTTCAAGTGTCTGCCAAATGAGGTTGTGGCTGTGGTCCTAAAAGCAGCTGCTCTGCGTAGCGTGCAGGAGCCTGGACATCTCACAGACAACACAGTAACATGTGTCAGACATTCTCTCTTAGCTGTGTTATTCTCCCAGTCCTATCACTCACCACAAAACTCTGCAGAGTGCAATAAAAGGACCAGACTTATTGACATATCATAGTAGCAGGTTGTGTATCAATTATATCCAGCTGCTTCAGGTCAGACTATATAATGAAAAACGTACTTCAAAGAAAATAAATAAATAAGGTAACCTCTTTTGAACAGAAGCTTAAAAACACTGCAAGTAATGACTACCATGGTTAAAAATCTCATCTCAAATTCAAACCGGCAAGAAGAAGCTTGGGATATGGAGTGAACTGTGAACTTGACCTTTTCTTCTAAACAAGACAGATAGGCTTTTACATGGCTTCAGAGACTTGATACCAGGGCAGTTTCTAGGCTAAATTTCACCCAGTTCGAGAGTCAAAAAATTTGCCCCCCAAATCAAAGCTGCTAAGTGAAATCATGTCAAAAGGTTTCTTGAAACCAACTCACTATTTTTATTTTATTTTTATTTTTTTTACTCTGAGTCTGACCACCTGCCCAGAGAAAAAAAGAGCGCCCCCTCCGCCCCCTAGCCAGGGAGTCACAGTATGGTGGTCTGACCACCTGCCCAGGGAAAAAAAGAGTGACCCTCTCCCCCCCTAGCCAGGGAGTCACAGTCAGACCATGGTGGTTTGACCGTCAGACCACCATGGTCTGACTTTGACTCCCTGGCTGTGGGTGGTAGGGGGGTGCTCTTTTTGCCCTGGGCTGGTGGTCAAAGCCCACCATGGTCTGACTGTGACTCCCTGGCTCAGGATGGGGGGGTACTCTTTTTGCCCTGGGCTGGTTGGTGGTCAGACTCTGACCACCAGCCCAGGGCAAAAAGAGTGCCCCCCTACCCCCAGCCAGGAAGTCATACTGTTAGACCATCACCATGGTGGGTTCTGACCACCAGCCCAGGGCAAAAAGAGCGCCCCCCTCCCCCAGCAGCCACGTCAGAAAGAGAGAGGAAGTGCAGTACATAGACTGCCTGCCTTACTGCCTACTTACCATGAGGTCCATCTCATGGCAGGTGGAACTGGAAGAAGGTGCCGGGCCAGGATCGGTGGGGGTCCGGGCGGGGGACCATGGAGGTGCTAGCGGGCAGCGGTAGCAAGGGCAAGGGCCAAGGCACACACTAGCAGCAGTGGCAGCGAGGAGCCCGAGTCCAACTGGCCAAAAAGACTCCACCTTCTGGGGCTGAGCTCCGCCGCACACTGCTGCTGCACACAAGGGTGAGCCTGGGGTGCCTGGCACCTGGGTGCAAGATTTTCTCTGGCGCCTATGGGAGTGGTTAAATTAACCACGCCCAACCACATAACCACACCCATGTCCTGCCTAATCACACCCACACCTTTCACCTCTTTACGCATGCATGTGATACCCCATTCCTACCCCTCTTCCATGGGCTTGCTCCTGGCTGGCTTTGGCTGCCTGCCAGTCTGCTAGTCTCTGGACTGACTCAGGTTGAGAGGCTCTGCGAGTGCGACGCAGTCACACACTGCGTATTTATGGCTGCCTGTGGCCACCCTACTCTCGCTCGCTGTCGTCGGCTCCTCCCCCGCCAAGCCCAAGCATGAGGTGGGCTGCCTGTATCTTTCCCATTGCGCCGCGCAGCCTGCCAGTGTTGTCAACCTTTCACGTAATTTTTACTGACAAATACCTAAAAATTTACTGACAAAAGATTATTTTTACTGACAAAATTTCCCCACTAAATGCACATAAGAGACAGCGTTTCACCAGTAAATGCACGTAATGACAGACCGCTTTTCACCAGTAAATGCACATAATAAGAGACTGCTTTTCACCAGTAAATGCACATAATAAGAGACCGCTTTTCACCAGTAAATGCACATAATAAGAGACCGCTTTTCACCAGTAAATGCACATAATAAGAGACCGCTTTTCACCAGTAAATGCACATAATAAGAGACAGCTTTTCACCAGTAAATGCACATAATAAGAGAACGCTTTTCACCAGTAAATGCACATAATAAGAGACCGCTTTTCACCAGTAAATGCACATAGTAAGAGACGCTTTTCACCAGTAAATGCACATAATAAGAGACCGCTTTTCACCAGTAAATGCACATAATAAGAGACAGCTTTTCACCAGTAAATGCACATAATAAGAGAACGCTTTTCACCAGTAAATGCACATAATAAGAGACAGATTTTCACCAGTAAATGCACATAATGACAAACAGCCAGTGTCCCCAGTACATGTAGCCAGCCTGGACCCCCTTTAGGCAGTGAGTGACAGGGAGCCCCTTTAGGCAGTGAGTAACAGGGAGCCCCTTTAGGCAGTGAGTGACAGGGAGCCCCTTTAGGCAGTGAGTGAAAGGGAGCCCCTTTAAGCAGTGACAGGGAGCCCCATTAGGCAGTGAGTGACAGGGAGCCCCTTTAGGAAGTGAGTGACAGGGAGCCCGTTTGAGCAGTGAGTGACAGGGAGCCCCTTTAGGCAGTGAGTGACAGGGAGTCCCTTTAGGAAGTGAGTGACAGGGAGCCCCTTTAGGAAGTGAGTGACAGGGAGCCCCTTTAGGAAGTGAGTGACAGGGAGCCCCTTTAGTAAGTGAGTGACAGGGAGTCCGTTTGAGCAGTGAGTGACAGGGAGCCCCTTTAGGCAGTGAGTGACAGGGAGCCCCTTTAGGAAGTGAGTGACAGGGAGCCCCTTTAGGAAGTGAGTGACAGGGAGCCCCTTTAGGAAGTGAGTGACAGGGAGCCCCTTTAGGAAGTGAGTGAAAGGGAGACCCTTTAGGAAGTGAGTGACAGGGAGACCCTTTAGGCAGTGAGTGACAGGGAGCCCCTTTAGGAAGTGAGTGACAGGGAGCCCCTTTAGGCAGTGAGTGACAGGGAGCCCCTTTAGGAAGTGAGTGACAGGGAGCCCCTTTAGGCAGTGAGTGACAGGGAGCCCCTTTAGGCAGTGAGTGACAGGGAGCCCCTTTAGGCAGTGAGTGACAGGGAGACCCTTTAGGCAGTGAGTGACAGGGAGACCCTTTAGGCAGTGAGTGACAGAGAGTCCCTTTAGGAAGTGAGTGACAGGGAGCCCGTTTGAGCAGTGAGTGACAGGTACCCCCTTTAGGAAGTGAGTGACAGGGAGCCCCTTTAGGCAGTGAGTGACAGGGAGCCCGTTTGAGCAGTGAGTGACAGGGAGCCCCTTTAGGCAGTGAGTGACAGGGAGTCCCTTTAGGCAGTGAGTGACAGGGAGCCCCTTTAGGCAGTGAGTGACAGGGAGTCCCTTTAGGCAGTGAGTGACAGGGAGCCCCTTTAGGCAGTTAGTGACAGGGAGTCCCTTTAGGAAGTGAGTGACAGGGAGCCCGTTTTAGCAGTGAGTGACAGAGAGTCCCTTTAGGAAGTGAGTGACAGGGAGACCCTTTAGGAAGTGAGTGACAGGGAGCCCCCCAGCCACCGCCGCCGCTCCCCTCTCACCTTGCAGACCTCAGGATCAGCGGCGACCTAACCAGTGAGTACGAGCGGTGTCACTTCCGCATATCAGTGCGGGCGCTGGGTCCTAGCGCCCGCACGATTGGTCGCCGCCTGATCGAGGTATGAGTGAGGCAAGGAGGGCAAGGGGGGAGCAGCGGCGGCGGCCACAGGGACGGCCTGGCGCCCCCCAATTTGTCACTCTCATTGGCGCCTCGTTCAGCAGAACTGGCTGAACGGGGCAAGAAACGGCCCTGCTTGATACTACTGAAGCATTCAGAAATAGCACACAGAAATGGAAAACTTTCTTACATTCTCACTGTCTTCAGGATTAAAATGGAATCATAAATTGATCTAGCATCTCCAGCTGATTTTTGGTGCCTTGAAATTTGGATTTACTGTTGTACTGTTGTACTTGGACATGAATCTCCCTGATGCCCTGTCTAAACAAAAAGGCAGCATGTATTATGTATTAGTCTTGGTGCCCACTTTGCTGGAGTGGTACCACATGTGACCTGTAAGCTTGCAAGGTAATGCTTCAAGGATGCACTGTGGTTTGGTTCTGCTGCCACTCTGGACTGTATGCATGCTATTCATCCACCAGAAAACGTGTAAAGGCATATTATGGTATAATTTGCTGCTGAGGTCCACTGCAGTCTTTTGCAGTAAAATGCAAGACAACAGAGCCCCTGTGGCTATTTTAAATGCTCAGTCTATGCCGGCGCCCTTTTCGTCCACCCTCGTCCCGCACCCTTTTTTCCTGCTAGCATTTAACTACCCTTAACCTTAATCCTGAGAGAAATCTAAGAGCAATCTTGGATGGCATATTTAGTGAATTATATTGGTAAGGAGATTCCCTAAGTGTTGGTAGCTGGGAGTTTGCTGAAGTTTATCAGTGAGTGAGTAATGAAGCAGATATGTCCTCATCATGGGATTCTCTAATCTGAACAAAAGACTGACAGATGAAGACTTATGAAAGACCTGGTGGATTACAATGATTGGTACACTCAATATGACTAGAATTATGGAATGTAACGTAAATAAAAAATTAATGTGTCTAATGTCATTCTCTCTTTGGGCTTGATTCACAAAAGGGCGCTAACACAGGTAACACGCCTAAAACCTTTGGACATGCAAACTAGGGTGCTAAATAGTTTGCACGTCCAAAGCTGATTGACGTTGGTGCGCCCGAAACTTCACACCAGTGCGCATGAAACGTCGCTCCGTTGGCGTGTAAAATAGCTTTTCAGGCTATTTTGCGCGCGAACGGTGCAACGTTTTGTGTGCACCAGTGTGACGTTTAGCGTGCACCGCGCATCGCTAACCTTTGTGCGCACAAACGCTTGCACGCATATTAACGCGTGAAGCAGCCGTTTTCGCGTCCTAAGTGCCTTTTCACTGGCGTGCTAACACTTAGCACCCTTTAGTGAATCAAGGCCTTTATATATTTCGTAAAAGGTATCTCTGTGTTTATTATTTCTAACTTTTTTTGGTCATGGTTAAGGGAAATGAACATATTCCTCAGCAGAGCGTATATCTGCTGCCCCTTTAATAAAGAGGGCTTTCAGATTCCACAATAAATATCCTCACCAAGTATTATCCACATCTGCTCATTGGGGCACACAGAGATGGAAAAGACAGCCTTGTCCAAAATAACAGGGACAAAGGTGAATAGCGAGTGTGGAGGCTTTGATGCCCCACTTTGCTAGGTAGCAACCTAGTATCGTAAGGCATGCTTCCTGGTATGGTACAGGAAAGAAGGACTATTTCCCTTTCCTGGACACTCAGGCTGCACTGTCTTTTTAAAGGGGCACTATGGCTAATTTCTTCCTTTTAAGTGCCATTAACATAAGTATTAGTATGTGGAACATTGTTGATGACATTTATTTTGGCTGATCAAAAGTTTTCTTTACACTGCCACTAGCCATTTAATTCTAAGGAGGCACATCGGAAGATTTACCTTCCTGAAGCCGAATCAGCATAATCCATTGTCATGTAGGAGGCATCTGTAACTGTGGTCTGTGTTGCTAATATTCCCTGACCCCCCTTCCCCCCCCCCCCCCCGCTCGGTCCGCTCAGCGAGTATCAATCCAACTGTAACTGCACGATCATGCCGTTACTGAGATCTGTGTAGGCTGCAGCTGCTGTATGGCTCTATAGCTTCACGCTGCCCGCTGAGGACCCCTGGCACAGTGACAGACACCTATTGTTGTCTGTTGCTGTGGTAACCAGCACGCAACGGACAACAATAAGTGTCCGTCACTTTTACCAGGGGTCCTCAGCGGGCAGCGTGAAGCTATAGAGCCATACAGCAGCTGCAGCCTACACAGATCTCAGTAACAGCACGATCATGCAGTTACAGTTATATTGAACCTCACTGAGCGGACCAGGGTGGGGGGGGGGAGTATTAGCAACACAGACCACAGTTACAGGTGCCTCCTACATGACAATGGATTATGCTAATTTGGCGTCAGGAAGGTAAATCTTCCGACATGCCTCCTTTGCAATAAATGGCTAGTGGCAGTGTAAAAAAAAAACCTTTTGATCAGCCAAAATAAATGTCATTAACAATGCTCCACATTCTAATACTTATCTTAAAGGCACTTAAAAGGAAGAAATTAGCCATAGTGCCCCTTTAAGGGTCAACGTGGCATATAAGGGGAAACCCCACACTATTTTATCCCCAAAGGTTTTAAGAATGTGTACTGTTACCTTAAATTATAAAACCTCCACCAACTGATCAGGTAACAAAACCTATTGTAGTATAAAGCATATACTAATGAGCTGTATTATGCCCGCCCCCAACACACACACACTGCACTGCTGTATTTATTGGCATACTTTTTCAACAAAACCTTAGTTTCCGCTTACATAAAAAATAGCCATGTTTAATTTATTTTCACTAAAGCCTTGTTCACATCATAAATTGCAATCACTGACGCCAGCGTTGTGCAATTTTGTGTGCAATTTTTTTAGCGCCTCCTGGTGCTTACCTGCGCATTCATTTTTTTGTGTGCAGTTTGCAGAGCGATTTGTTTTTTCATTTCCTGAAGTCAGTCAGGAAGTGAACTCTTTGACCCAGAAAAGAATAAATACAATGGGCTTGATTCACAAAAGAGTGCTAACTGTTAGCACGGCCGTTTTCGCGTGAATTTTTGTGTTTTCGCGAGCAATTAAAGCGTTTTGCGCGATAATGCGAATTTTTGCGCACTCTTTTGTGAATCAAGCCCAATGTATTTGTTCTTAAACGCTTTCTGGAAATCACTCTGCGATTTCCCTATACCTTCCATTACAGGCAAATTGCCCTGAAACTGGTACAAGCAGCTCTTTGGTGAGAGGATCGTAAGCAAACCACTTATATGTGAACACTCTCATAGGGAATCATTGCACAAGCACTTTTAGGGCGATTTCTGAAATCACCTGCGTTCAAAAAACACTGGCAAACGCCGTTAGAGTGAACAAGCCCTTAAAGAGGAGCTGTCAGCCATACTATGCCAGATAAAAAAACGGCATATATAAGTAGATAAATACTAACTCTACTTACATAACATGTGTATTGCATGGTCCAAGTGTTGATTTCAGTGAACTTTATAAAATAAAAAAAGGTAAATGGAGATAATTTTGTTCACTGGCAGGGGCCATCTTTACTCTCTCCAGCTGAAGCCAATGGTGAGGCCATTTCCTCCCATACTCCCCCCTCCTCCCCACACCAATAGCAAGCATTAATTGTAAATGCAGGGAATCCCTAAGGAAATGGTAGCAGGGGCGGGGGTCAACGTGGATGCGATGCGGTGGAGGCAGCCACTGCTCACATGAATCAGCGGAGATGCCAGTTGCCTGGAGTGTGGGAAGGGGGCAGACACGGACAGTCATGGGAGGCAGCCAATGAGAGGAAAAGGAGTGAGAGTGACACAGGCTGCAGCCAATCAGGCTGAACTAGCTGTGTCTGTGCATAAACTCCCCCCACCCCAGCCTGCACTGCAACTTCTCTTTTGCGGCTCATTACTGGCTGCATACTAAGGAGCTGGGGACATGAGGATTAATCTCTGCAATAAAAAAGTAAGATTGATTTTAAAGTTATGCATTGCCTTTTTAGCATTACTTTTATATGATCAACTGATAGAAATAGAGAATTGATTTTGTTTTTCATGCCTAACAGTTACTCTTTAAGGTGCATTCTTAAAGGTGCCTCTGGGGCTTTGCAATGACCTCAGATAGAATGACTAAACAATCATTGAATTACAGATCAAAATTTTATAACTTTACAAAAATATGTCATAACTGAATTGACCGAATTCAAGAAAAATTGTCTTGTCTCTATGAAGATGTTATCTTTATCAATGTTCAGTAAAATAAGGATTATGAAGCTTCCCAGTCAAACTGGAAGGTGGAGCGGAAAACAAACGGCACATTTTCATTAGTGATATACAGTATAATATTGTCTGATAAAACAGTTTTACTTCTAATCTCCCAAAACTAATTAAAATTTACATATTAAATATACATTCCTTTAACCACTTGCCGACCGCACGCTTATACCGTGCGTCGGCAAAGTGGCAGCTGCAGGACCAGCAACGCAGTACTGCGTCGCCAGCTGCAGGCTGATTAATCAGGAAGCAGCCGCTCGCGCGAGCGGCTGCTTCCTGTCAAATCACGGCGGGGGGCTCCGTGAATAGCCTGCGGGCCGCCGATGGCGGCTCGCAGGCTAAATGTAAACACAAGCGGAAATAATCCGCTTTGTTTACATTTGTACGGCGCTGCTGCGCAGCAGCGCCGTAAGGCAGATCGGCGATCCCCGGCCAATCAGCGGCCAGGGATCGCCGCCATGTGACAGGGGACGTCCTGTCACTGGCTGCACAGGACGGATAGCGTCCTGTGCAGCCTCGATCACCGGGGGGGGGGAACAGGTAGGAGAGGGAGGGGGGAATTTCGCCACGGAGGGGGGCTTTGAGGTGCCCCCCCCGCCAGCCACACGCAGGCAGCAGAGATCAGACCCCCCCTGCACATCATCCCCATAGGGGGGAAAAAAGGGGGGCAATCTGATCTCTCTGCCTGCACCCTGATCTGTGCTGGGGGCTGTAGAGCCCACCCAGCACAGATCACTAAAAACCACGCTGGTCCTTAAGGGGGGGTAAAGGGTGGGTCATCAAGTGGTTAAAGAGTGATTATTTACAGTACATTGTAACAAATGGCCATTGGTGGCAGGTTCACCTCTGGTAAAAGGGACCATAGACGGCAATGCTAATAGTAGCATTTGTGGTTCCAGTTTGCATAGCGGGTGGCCCTGGCGCCCTCTATTTTACCTGATGCCTCTGCTAATAGCCACTAAACGCTACCTATGGCAGCATGGAAAATATCAGCAAATAGGGTTTGGTGGCAGGGGTCTTTAGGGTTAGGTGTCAGCGTGGGGGGCAGTGCCAGGGGAGTATTAGGGTTAGTGCCAGGGGGCCTTTTTACCTGGGGCACTTTTTTGCATGTACGCCATTTGAAGACCCCACAGTAGGGCTCCCTGCACACTGCAAATCCAATTTGCGATTCCAATTCCGATTTACAATTCCGATTTTCCCTGAATGCTATCAACAGAAAAACACAGAAAAAATGCAGCATGCAGTAACGATTAAAAATTGGAAATCGGAATCGCATGTAAAAAACGATAACAAATTGGAATCGCATGCAGTGTGCAGCGGGCCTTAAGATGGGTGTCCTACATTTATTTACTGTATTTTTCAAAATAAAAGACATACTTTTTCTCCCCAAAAAATGGAGAGAAAAAGTCCCTGTGTCTTATATTCCAAAGACAGGGAGTCCCCTACTTACGATTGCCTGCCAATATGAACCACCTGCAATGTTGTGGGCTCCCTGCCCCTGTGTAAAAATAATAAGCGGCAGAGCGCCTCACCTCACCTGCCATTCCAGCGGTGATCAGCAGACCTCTCCTCTCCCGCCTGACTTACCCTAGTGAAGGCTTCTGCTGATGACACAATCAGCAGAAGTCTTCACTAGGAGGAGCTGCGTGGAGCAAGAGATGTCTGCTGATCGCCGCTGGAATCAAAAGTGAGGTGAGCCACTCTGCTGCTAATTATATTTACACAGGGAGGAGGAGGAAAGAGGAGATATTTGGGGGGGCAAGGAGGGGACACAGGGAGGCAGAAGGAAATATGGGGGGCCCATGAGGGGACCGTGGGGTGCAGGAGGAGACATGCAGGAGGGGACACAGGGTGAACAAGAGGGGGCACAGGGGGACAGGAGAGGACACGGGGAAGGAGGGGACACAGGGATACACAGGGGCTAAGTAGGACACAGTAGGAAACACAGGAGGACACACTGGGAACAGAAGGGGACACACAGTGGGAGCAAAGGAAGACACAGGGTGACAGAAGACCACAGAAGGGGACACAGGAGTACACACGGGGACACAAGAGGACGATTGGCGGAAAAAATCTACAAGGCATTCCTGGAACATGGACGCACCAGGTTTAGTATTTTTCCCTGGTTTTTGCCCTCTAAACCTAGGTGCGTCTTATATTCCAGAGCGTCTTCAATTCCGAAAAATATGGTAAATGCATACCGAATGCATATATGTTTTGATATTATTAAATAGTTCTGACCTTTTAGTTAGTAAACAAGAGCTTCCTAAAATAAAAGTCAAATACTTCCCGTGCCTATGGAAGATCTGCCACTGCAAGCTGATCTGTTGTGAGGAACTCAAACTTTCACATGGATAAGTTTAATTTGATAGAAATCTGAAACAAGCCTTTCTCTTTGTTTCTGGAGATGCATTTACTCCTTTTTTGCCAAAATGGCTCTACCAGTGAGAGTCATTGTAAGGACATTCGTACAGAAAAGGTTAATATTTCATAATCACATTTTCACAGATGAAAAGAGCAAACAGATGTTCCCTCACCACAATACATCACATTGACCAGATGTTCGAAAAATGTTCCAGGGAAAGCACCCAAGACAGATTGGATTGCAAAGACAGAAACCACATTTCTATATATGATAAAAAAAAATCACACAGCAGAAAATACTGTATGTAAAAGTCATATACTCTATACTGTGTGGGAGGGGCAGCAACATTTCTATTGGCAGCAAAAAGTGCAAATCTTTAAAATCCATTCATCTTCAAGTCCACAAACACGACAGAGCTAACCAGGGTTCAGCAGTAATCTATCACAGTCAACTTATTTTTCTTTTACTCTGCGATGTATAGAGAAGATAAGCAATCTATTGAATTCTTTCTTGAACTATAACAGATTTTGCAACCCGATGAGCTAAGAGTTAAAGTGAAATTCCACTTTAAAAAAAAAAAAAAAAGAATCATTTCTCCAGTGGAGCTCTACACATGGATGGGATTAATGGTAAATGTTATTGGAACTGCTTATCTTACATAAATGAATTTACAGTAAATGCTGTGCTTCTCCACATTGATCTTAACAGACGTTACAATATAAATGTGTAAGATGTGTCCTACAAAATAAACTTACTTTAAATATCAAAATTTAAATGTATTAATCCTAACTAGGATCATAGAAATCCTTGGGTCACCCAGCAAAGCTTTTTATGCCTCTTCCCAGTCCCCTTACCAAAGGCAAAACAAAGACCCAACTAGTATACAAACAGCCATATAATAATGATAATGATAATGATAAGTATATCATTATTATATGGCTGTTTGTATACTAGTGAGCCTAATTCTATTGAAGGGGATAAGTAGCTTGAACATGCAAGCTAATTATCACCTTACCACTGCATGAGGATTCACAACAAATCCAGCAGCTGGTTTCATACCATTCGTACGATGGCCAAGCATGGCCAGTTATGGAGCATTACTCAGGTGAAAGCCTGAGCGATGCTCCCATATCCCGGGCGACTAGAAGTGAGGTTTTGTGCTGTGGCACTTAAAGGAGGGGTGGAGGCACCCAATGCATAAAAGCAAGCAAGGTTAATAAAGCTGTTGATCTTAAAGCGGTATAAAAACCTGACATAATAATCAATAAAAACATGTTTTCCTACTTTTTATATGCCATACGGTTATCGTATTTGGTTTTGTGCATAAGTATTATTATTCATTTAGAAATGATACATTCCCAAAGTACACTTTTTTTTGCCCTGAGAGCTGCCTTCACATTTTATTTATAACTGCTTTATTCATCTTCTAACGTAATATCAAATGCTTTCTGATTGTCTGACTTTGATCATCAGAGCCTGCAGTGTCAGAGAAGTGTTTATTTACATTCCTCACTTGATACAATTAAATACAAGATAACATTATCTAAGTTCGGATGCGTCCAGCTTTGCTGGCAGGGAACTTCTAATGCTGGGTACACACGATGCGATTTCCCGCTCGATCAGCAGGCTCGATCATTTCTGACAAGTTCGATCGGGTTTCAATTGATACAGCCGTCGATTTTGCATGTTAAGTATGCAAAATCGACGGCTGTATCAATTGAAACCCGATCGAACATGTCAGAAATAATCAAACCCGCTAATCGAGCGGGAAATCGCATCGTGTGTACCCAGCAGCATAAGTCCTGTATGTAACCCTTTGAATGCTGTTCTACTAAAAAAAATGCTGGTTGCATATAATATGCTGTAAATAATCTATTAGAGCAAAGAAGAAATGCTGGGTTTTATTCCGCTTTAAAGACAGAGAGGTAATCTTACCTCTCTTGAAGACTTTGGACCAATCTATTGAAAAAAAAGGTATTTTAATTGAGCACATAAAATTGACAACGTATTTCACAGGCACCTGCCCGCTTCCTCAGGTCAGTGAGAAAACAGGTGCCTTACCTGCTATGGCTGTGTAGCAAGCATGAGTGCCTCTGTGCTCAAATAAAAGGCCTTTTTTTCTAAAGACTGATCCAAATAAAAGACCTTTTTTTTCAATAGACTGATCCAAATGCATTCATGGAAGGTAAGATTACCTCTCTGTTCATAAGATCAACAGCTTTATTAGCCTATCTTTTATGCATTGGGCACCTCCACACCTGTTTTAAATGCCTTGCCATACCTCTTCAGAGGTGATTAGTTTTTTTAGTTTGTCCTAAAGAACATTTGGAGTGTGACCAAGACCATTCAGTTCCTGTTACAGACCTGGAAAACCAAGCGGGGACGGTTCATTTCCCGCCTGCTCTGCCAGTGGTTGCAAGGATTTGCAGCCCACCTTTATGAGTATATACATCCTTAGCAGTTTGCTTTTCTGAATATTACTGTTCTGCACCATTGGGCTCCTGGTCTCCTTTTGTCTTTTAGATGATCCTGGGGTTGTTACCATCACAGGAACCATAGACATAAGCTATATTTTGTACTGTGGTGCTGTCCTTCAGCACCATGGGACTGCTGCCTTGCTTCCCGGGAGATGTGCATGCACCTGATGTCCGCTTGCGAGAGCCAACAGACTCACAACCAGTTATAACGTCCGCGCTGTATACCAGGCACTGCTAGCATGTCACTCCTATTGTTCAGCACTGTTGCCCGCAGGGCCCGCCGTGACTGCTGCCGCTGCTGTCTTTAAGGAGACTACCAGATACAGCTGCAGAAGATGTGCGTTAGCATCTTTGGACCTTTTTTGCAGGTCTAAGCTAACGCTCATGTCTGAAGGGAAGCATTGGTTCCCGGCAGCATGAAAAGTACAATTAGATGGGGCGTAAAGAACTCTCTGAGTGATAAGATCACCCAAACAAGTTTTTTAACACCTGATTAATGGATTCACCAGAGTTTAATGCTGGCAAGTCTGACAATTGCATCAGGCACAGTGTATCTCAACATTAATACAGTATGTTCCCTTTAATATGTATGTAAATAACATCTAAAGTACCCCTTGACACATACATATTTGGTAGAAGTTCCTCAAATTTGTGTATAAATGTTTTCCAAGCATTAATGCATGCTTTTCATAAACTACAAAATCCTTATTCATACATATGTGTACATATCATTTTTTTTCGAATCCCCAAACTCGCTGTGATAGATTGGCTACGACAAGGTCAAGTACCTTTGAAACTCTACCCAAGCAGAGTTTTTTTTCACAAGCTTTTAGACCCTAAAACCCAGGAGTATACATACCATGTGTTGAGAAAGGTGTAGATAGTGTACGTATAGTTACCACAAAAAACCCTTTCAGAAACAGAAATCTTAGAAGGAACCTAAAGCGAGAGGTATATGGAGGCTGCCATATTTATCCCACACCTGAAACAAGCATGCCACTAATTTTGTCAGATTTTTGTCAGAAAAATGTGATCTTCATGCTTGTTCAGGGTCTCTGGCTAAAAGTATTAGAGGAAGAGGATCAGCAGGACAGCCAGGTAATGTGCATTGTTTAAAAGGAAATTAATATGACAACCTCCATAGTTGTCAAGCATAATTCGCTGCCCTATGATATACTTACCCGGGGCTTCCTCTAGCCCCTTGCAGCCGACATATCACATGCAGCATCTCCGCTCGCAGCCGCCGGCCCGGGGTCCCTACCGGGGCGGAGGCCGACTTCGAGTTCGTCCTTGCCTGCATGAGTGCCGTTGTTAATCAAGTCAATGTTGTTCAAAGCGTACTGTGGACAATGTGGACTTGATCGACAGCGGCGCTCACACAGGCGCAGTAGAGGACATCGGCCTCTGCACCAGCAGGGACCCCGGGCTAATGGCTGCGAGCTGTCCCATTCACTACCCTCCTCTTAAGGGTAGCGAATGGGACAGGTAAGAGGACAGAACGGAAGGGTGATAGAGGGAACATCGCAGCAAGGCTGCCACTTCCTCTTCCTGTCTAAAAATTAGACTTTAGCCAAAAGTCAAATTTTCAAGGAGTGATCACGGAAACCAGGGGAAATGAAGAGAGGAATACACAAAGGTATGTGGATCCAGCATGACCATACCTCTGCGCTAACCTTAAGTAGCTTTGCCCCGAGTCAGATGTGCTTTAAAGCACGTCTGAAGCAAAAATAAACTTATGAGATAATGAATTGTATGTGAAGTACAGATAACAAATAGAACATTAGTAGCAAAGAAAAAGTCTTATATTGTTTTCCAGTACAGGAAGAGTTAAAATGGTTTAGTTGTTTTCTATGAAAACGAGAGTATCTAAGCTATTCAACCAACTTGGTCTACGTCAGTCCTGCTTTCTGAATAGTTTAAACAGCCAAGAAATAGTGAGAGACAGCTTGAAGTAAGGTTTTACTGCAGGAAAGTTCAAAGGGTCATAAGCTCTGCTCTGTTTTATAGCTTAGTGTAGTCTAAACTGCAAATATGACAGAATGATGCAATGTAATAAATAAAGCTATTTAATTGAAAAAAAACTATTTTCTTTGCTACTAATGTTCTAATTCTTAGCTGCACTACACATACAATTCATTATCTCATAAGTTTTTTTTTTTGCTTCAGTGTTGCTTTAAAGCAGAAAACAGAAAGTGAAAGCTGTGGCAATGATCACAATATGAGCAAATGACAGAGATAATGAGGGTTACAAAAATGGCGAACTGTAGAGTAAAACGCTCTCCTGTTTCCTTTCTTTGTTGGCGTTAATGCTTTTCACTTTCAGATATTCAAAAATACATGAAAGACGGTAGTAAAGCAAAGTTTGGTGATTTTGCTTATCACCACTCTCAGTAATAACACATCTATTAAAAAAAAAACAAAAAAAAAAAACTGATTTCTGTTTGCAAAAACTGATCATTTTAAAGAGGAGCTGTCAGCCATACTATCTCAGGGAAAAACAAACACTTATATAAGTAGATAAATACTTGCTCTACTTACATAACATATGTATTTCACTGTCCACGATTTGATTTTAGTGATTTTTCTACAGTAAAAAAAGAGAAAATCCTTCTTAGCATTTCCCATTTTAACTGTGGCTATTTTGAAGCCAATCCTGATGTAATTTCCTCCCTTACTCTCCTCTGCCTGATTTGCCCGCCCTCCACTATAGAACGTACATTGTCGCAGCATGAGAAATATTGGTCAATCAGAGAGGAACAGAAGTGTGTGTGGGGGGGGGGGGCTGGAAGCAGGAGAGCAAGAGGCTTCAGCCAATCAGGCTGCATTAGTTAAGTCTGAGGGGAAAGTAGGAAAGCAAAAAAGGACAACCCAGCATGCCCTGCAACTCCCTTTTTGTGTACCAAATTGTGTGTGCACCAAATAAGAGTCAGGTAAACTGGTGAATGATCATTTATCAACAAGAAAAGTAATAGTGATTTTAACTTTTGGATTGCCTGGTTAGCATCCGTATTACTTGTTTACCAGATAAAAATAAAGAATTGATTTTTGATTTTATGACCGAGTTTCAGCAGTTATTTATGTAAACATTTTTGTTTTGTATTGCAGCATAATATCTAATAGGATAAAAAAAACTCTCTAAACCTGGAAAGAGGCCATTGATATTTGGTCGTAAAACTCTGTTACACTGCCTGAAAAACATCCTTATGGGTATTCTTATACTCAGGAGAACAGGATGATGTCAATTGTATATTTTTGATAAATGACAGGACCTTGTATTCTTCCTTGTTTTTCTTAAAAATCAAACAGGCTGTTTTACAAGAAACACATATCTAAGACTAAGAAAAGAGTAGTGTTGGGCAACTAGAGCTGTACGCTGTTCTCCGCAATCCTGACACTTCCGCCTTCACAGCCGGAAGATGGACAGATGGAGAGCAGAGTACAATGCAGTGGTGAGCGCTGGCAACATGGCTAAGTTAAAGGAGCACTATGGTGAAAAATTGTAAAATTTTAAATATGTGCAAACAAATAAGAAGTACGTTTTTCCAGAGTAAATGAGCCATAAATTACTTTTCTCCTATGTTGCTGTCACTTACAGTAGGTAGTAGTAATCTGACAGAAGTGAGAGGTTTCGGACTACTCCATCTCTTCATAGGGGATTTTCAGCAAGGCTTTTATTCTTTATAAAGATATTCCCAAAAAGTATTTAAACACTGATTGGCCAGCTTCCCTGCTTACTACACAGTTTTTTGGCAGTAAGACAGAGCAACTGCCATTAACTAAGTGCTTTTAAAAATAAATAAATCGCTGGTAATCCCCTATGAAGAGATAAACTAGTCCAAAACCTGTCACTTCTGTCAGATTTCTACTACCTACTGTAAGTGACAGCAACATAGGAGAAAAGTACTCTGGAAAAAAACATACTTCTTATTTGTATGTTTGCACATATTTTAAATTTTACAATTTTTCGCCATAGTGCCCCTTTAACTATCTCTGCCGTGCTCTGCACACCCTGAACCAGAAATGGATTAAGATGTAATGGGACACTAGGCAAGGTAGTAGATTTGGCGCCCCTATATGGAGAGAGGTCAGAGATGGTGGCAGGTTGGCTTGTTGACACCCATTAGGCCCCAGGCACCTGCCTAGGTTGCCTTGTAGATGATAGATGATCCTGCTCTGCCCTGAACACTCACTTAGCCCTGTCAGCAATGGGCACTAAAGAGGTAGATTTACAAATGGTTTATTTTTATAAATGCACATCTTGAGCCTATTGATAAAGTGCTTAGAGGAATGTCACTCTTTGCACGAGTACTCAGCAAACTTCATAACTAACTATAAGCTGGCAAAGCAAAGTGAAGGATAACTGTGTGTTACAGATATTGTTCAATACACAATGTCATTGCATCTGCACTTTGCTTTTATCTGCCACTAATATCTTTGGGAGATCAGAGCAGACCTCACAGTACAGCAGCTGGGAGCTGTGTCTATGGGATGATTGCAGTCTCTCCATCTCTCCTCTCCACTGATGTAGGTGGGGAATCCCTGTAAAGTCACTGATTACCCAGCAACACATGATACAGAGACCCCAGAACTGAGCAGTGTGATGTGACTGGAACTTTGGTTTTGTTTTCTTACGCAGAGTAACCTTCAGCCCTTTGTGAATAGACTGCAGATTGCTATAGAACTGCTGTGTACAGCACCAAATAAGCTGCAAACAGCAGCACAGCAATCAAAAGCCATTGTTATAGCTCATAATAAAAATGCCCCAAGGCCTCTACTCAAACAGTGAGTTAAGGAGGGATAGATCATAATAAACATGCAATGTGCATGTTTTTCATTTGTTTGGACTGGCTTTTATGAATATGCCATTTTCCTTCTGTTGCCCAGTTTCCAATGATACTAGCAGATTCAAGCTATATGTATATGACTGGAATCGAGGCCATTTCCAGTGACAATGGGGCACAGGGTCAAAACTAACCTGGATGGGCCTCCATAAGTTGTGTTAGGGTAGGGGGCGCCTGTATTTCTGCCAAATCCCCCCTCCCCCTCAGGGTTTTAAGCAGCATAGTCAGGGCCGGCTCCAGTGGCGTAGCTAAAGAGCTGTGGGCCCTGATGCAAGTTTTACAATGGGGCCTGTCATGAATGATACGGAGGTCGAGATGATTGGCGATTCTGTATCATTCCGCAAAGTAGCGCAAATGACATTTTTTCTTTTCAGTGAAGGCATGTGTGTTTGATTAACTTGTTCAAACAGGATTCCTTGCTGGCCAGTGACTTGTTAATTAGCCAAGGGGTGTGAAACCTAGCCAGAATCCTGGTATAATACATCAAAGATTGTTCTTGCTGGTCACACTCAGATGCTAATTGAACACCAAAAGTTCCTTTCATCACAGGAAAGGCTAAGGCAGCTTTCCCAGCGGGAGTCCAGCCGAAGCGGCATCGCTGGGGAACAGGTTTAAATGCATGTGGTTTTTAGTTTTGGTCTGTTAAATGAAAACCGTATATAGCACAGCTATGAAATTAATATAGTCTTGTTTGTTAAAATCTGCCCAATGTGCTGATATAAAAATCATAACCATAACCCGTCCGGTTATTGGTGTACGACCCTTCTCAGGGGCAGGACAGCCTAACGCACTCATGCAAGATGTCATATTAATCTGTATTTTCTGACAAGTATGAATCTGCTATCCACCTACATATGACATGTATAGTTTATGAGTTACAGTGTTTTACAATTTAAGCTCAAAATTCTCCTAGGAGGAGGTGGACTGTCATTGGTGGGTAAATCAGAGGGGGCAAGCGTTGCCACACCCCCAAACCAGCTTCATCAAAAGCACATTGCCAGCAGGAGGACTTCAGTCCTCCAAATCCCATCTTCATGAGAGCCTGCTGCTGCTAACCAGAGGACCATGTGGTTAGCACCATCTTGGAACTGTAACATTTGCTTGGATTACAAAATACACCTAAAAGTCTATGATTCGGAAACCAAGGACTTAACTTATGTTAATAGTGTATGTAAATGTGTGTAATGCATTTTTGTTATTAAACGTTTAAAAATCGTTTAGCGGTTATGACCTGTTGCTGAACATACACAATCGTACTTACTACTCCGAAAACGTTACCTTGTGTTCTAGAGTATCTTGTATTTATAACTCGTATGCTTGAATTGGGCACAGATAAACAGGTCTGGTGCCGATCCCTGCATACAGCTAAGGGTTAACTTACAGTGTTCGCAGTGTGCTAAACTATTTACAGTCCTGTGCTGTCTCACAGGTGGTGGCAAGTTTTTGAATTATACGAGTGTGGTGAATCCTTTGGAGTCAGGATGCTCCTCTCGGCTAGTCGGTTCATAGACTGCGAATCCACATATGGGCATCTATGCGCAAAGCGACAGCGAGACCAGGTTTATGACTCTGAGTGATTGACCTGATCAAGAACCGGCCCATGCGGTCTATGACAGGGCCCCCCAAGCACTCTATGCATAACAATTGATACAGCTCACCAAAACCTGCCAATGGCAACTACAGTGTCAGAGGTGTGAGAAGGGGATGGGGAACAGTTTGTTAACCCATTCGCGTTCCGTCGTTTTTACTTGAGCAATGTTCACCTCCCATTGATTAGCCTATAACTTTCTCACTACTTATCACAATAAACTGATCTATATCTTGTTTTTTCCGCCACCAATTAGGCTTTCTTTGGGGGGTACATTTTGCTAAGAGCCACTTTACTGTAAATGCATTTTAACAGGAAGAATAAGAAAAAAACGGAAAAAAATAATTATTTCTCAGTTTTCAGCCATTATAGTTTTAAAATAATACATGCCTCCATAATTAAAACCCACGTATTGTATTTGCCCATATGTCCCGGTTATTACACCATTAAAATTATGTCCCTATCACAATGTATGGCGACAATATTTTATTTGGAAATAAAGGTGCATTTTTTCCGTTTTCCATCTATCACTACAGTATTTACAAGTTTAAAATAAAAAAATATAGAAATATTTCATCTTTAAATTGATATTTAAAAAGTTTAGACCCTTAGGTAAATATTTACATGTTTTTTTTTTTTTTATTGTAATGTTTTTTGTTTTTTTTCTATTAAACATATTATTTGGGTATTTTTGGGAGGGTGGGATGTAAACAATAGTTTTATAATGTAAATGTGTCTTGAGTTATTTTTTTACTTTTAGTTGTAGTTTTACTTTTTGGCCACAAGATGGCGGCCATGAGTTTGTTTACATGACGTCACTCTAAGCGTAACATAAGCTTAGAGAGACGCATGGGGGAGGCAACAGCCAGAAAACTTGCAGCTTCCGAGAGAAGCTGTCGCTTTTTCAGCGGGGGAGAGGAATCAGTGATCGGGCACCATAGCCCGATTTACTGATTGCCTGGCTAACGAACCGCGGGCCAGGAGCGCGCGTGCATGCGCACGATCGGCCGCGGGAGCACGCATGGTTTCTGGACGTAGAAACTACGTCCAGGAACTAACATAGGTTAATGATTTCCACTATTCAAAGTGTCTATAGAAGTGATTATTATGAGCACAGGACCAATAGAGAGCTAATACTGTGGTTGAGGGAGGGTCCCTCGGGTCCCTCTGGCCCAAGGGCCCCGATGCGATCACAACCTCTGCACCCCCTATTGCTATGCCCCTGGCCGACTCTCTCATGAAGCAAGGTGAAACATTTGCATCAGGCACAGAGATTACAGGGGCAGCATGTTTGTACTGTGTTTACACTAACAGCATGCAGTGTGAGTAGGAGGAGAAGCCAGAGGAGGGCAAGGTGAAGAGGTCATCATTGGAGAAAAGCAGCTTGTTGTGCTGTGTGAGGAGTCTGGCAGTGAGTGAGGAGGCAGGGGAGCAGCAGTGTTCCATTTGACTTGCACAGCACAAGGAAGGAGGTGGCACTGCTGTCCTGACTGAGGAGGAATGAAGTGGCTGAGGGTGAACAGTTTGTTTGTCAGAGACTCACAGCCAGCCAGTGTGCTATTGTGTTGAGCTGCAGCATGTCATGTGAGAACATTAAACAAAGCAGAGTAAATTGTCTGTATGATCATTCCAAATGGGAGGGGGGTGCATCCTCACAAGTTTGCCTCAGGCAGCAAAAAGTCTAAAACCGGCCATGAGCATAGCGACACTCCTGTCCAGCGAGCACCTCTATTAGTCCATGTATTTCCATCTTCAGGTTCATAGGGGCACCAGTCCTCCAACACCATACATAATATACCGCTGGTCGGGTCACTCAGAAGATGTGTCCAGCAGGGATAAAGACAAGAGTGCACAGACTAATAAAGAACCATGACGGCTAGGGCAGGAGAGTCGCTATGCTGTCAAAAACTCTGCAGGAGCCCCAGGGACCACTATATAATTATGGGAAGATCTAGGAGGCCCGGGAAGCTTTCTGGAGCCCTGGAGCAATTGCTGAGATGTTTCCCCTATGGAAGTGCTAGCCCTGATTGAACTACAATAATGGCAGAGCTTTGTAGTAATAAAGGGTAGTTTACCAGCAATCCCATTTGCAGCCAGATCTGGGCAGTGTTCACTGTATTGTACAGATTCACTTTATATTGTCATTACTGACGCACCAGCAGCTCGACACTCTGCATAACGTATAACTGCCGTGGTCTTGTGCTAAGATCTACACAGAGTGTTGTGCTGCCAGTGGTTGTGTCTATGAAGAGTACCCTGTTGCTGGTACTTACAGTTTATCATTGTTCTAAACAATGCCTGAACAAATTTGGTTTCTTGCTACTAAGCTCTTCTGTTCTATTAAAATGCCCTCTTTTCATTTAGTTTATTTGGGGGTAAAGGACTATGAGGTTGATGCACGAAGCAGCAATGATATTGCTGTGCACAGAAAGCACAGGCAATAGTACCATTACTACTGCCAGCAGTGTACCGCAGGGTTAGCTTATTAGCACGACACTTGGTACTTGAGTAATAGGAGCAATGCGATGGTAACATGCGGGCAATCTCATTTGCGTGTAGCTTCTAGTGTCAGCTGCGTTCAGGGTTTCATGACAAAGCAACAGGAACTTGTGCTCTTCTGCTTGGTAACAGAAAAAGCGTTTATCATCTGTGAAACTAAATGCCGGCAACCAGCTGTGTGAAACGTCCCTTATAGGGAACGAAGAATAAGCGTGTTTGCAAACAGAAAGGTCACTTTAAAGGACACATTTCTTTATTTAGCCAAGGCAACCTAAATTGCGTTGCTAACTTGCTTGAGTGGTTTCAGTCTAACGTGTTATATGTGAAAATGTGACAGGGTCTCTTTAAATGTATTTAACATTGAAATACATAATCTTGTAATTTAAAATAAATTCATCATTTTTAGAAATAAGCACACAATGCACAACAGACACAACCAAGAGACTGTTTGGGAAAAGGCCGAAAAAAGCTTTGACTGCAAGGACAGAAACAAGCATGACAAATTGCTGTATCCAGCCAGTTCCAGGCCGAAAAATTTATCATGGATTTTTTTGTTATTAGGATGTTTATTGGAATGCAATTTGCATAATCATGTTTGCATAATGAGCGGGGTAAATCTACTTCTGCTTGGCATAGCTAATAAAATATGTCTGCTTGCAAATATCACCTGACGGTGGACTTGCTGTCTGAAACATGTTGTCTAAGATTATAAAAGTATGAGAGTAGAAACTTTTCCAGCTGATATTCTGCTTGTGCACGTTATTGTCACACTATTTGTTACTGCTGCATTACAACGGCTGCAATCTGGTCAGACAATCAGGGAGATGACAACTCCAGCATGGAAGCTGAAATTTTCCTTTAATGTAAATGGTATGTATGATAAATTACCTGACAGGAAATAGCTGTAAGTCCTAGTTGGCCATTATATAAAGGGACAAAAGGGAGCGTTTGCCGAGTCCACCACAATACCCAGCAACAGATATAATACTCTGCTTCCACATACCAAAGGAGAGAGATGAAACATCAATCACGACCAAGATACTCCCATGTGCTAATGATAAATTGCCTTTAATTTTGAATGAAATAGAATTGTATGTAACTTAAAGCGGAATATAACCCTGCATTTCAACTTTGCTCTAAAACATTATTTACAGCATATTATATGCAACCAGCATTTTTTTTTTTACTAGACCAGCATTGGAAGGGTTAAACACAGAGGTTTAAGGTTCCATGGAGAGATATGCAGAAGTTCAGATAGATACATTTAACTAAATAGAATGTAACAAGTGATAAATGTTACACACTCTTTGGCTGTCCTCCAACTCCTTCTCAGTCAGAGAGAGTGAGTAACATTCCACACTTAGATACATTTATGTAAACAAAATGTATCTATGTAAGCTTCGGATGCGTCTGCAGAAATCTCCAGGAACTTTAAAGCTCTGTGTAACCCTTCCAATGCTGGTCTAGTAAAAAAAAAAAATATGCTGGTTGCATATAATATACTGTAAATAATGTTTTAGAGCAAAGTTGAAATGCAGGGTTATATTCCGCTTTAATGCATTGAATTTGGCAGGTTATATTCCCCTGAGCCCAAAGAGCACTCCACAAACCGGCATTTGAGCTCTTTAGACAGAAGCTGCCCAGTCCTACTTTACCCCTGAAGTCCAGTGAACCCAGCACACCCCTGGACTGCACACTTGCTCTATGTATGCGGCTATGTATACACAATCTATTGCATTCTTGTTCCCCCACTTACATGCTGTTCTACTCTAAGTGGGATTGTTAGGTCACATTTTGCAGTGGTTGTGTGTTGTTCTATATATTTTCAAGGAGTTGCACAGATTACTAATTCATTTCATATAGCACTTTAATTATGTTCTGATCCTGTGATATACTTAATTATTCATCAATTTAAGAATTACACATCCTCAAAGCACTTAATTGTCTCATACTTTTATTTGCAAGATTTTTTTTCACTATACTAGTATACCAAGAGAGCACCTTATTGGTATTCATGTTATTTTTGTACCAATTTACTGAAACCCGGGTTTCTAACCATATAAGGTCCTGGAAGGGAACTACAGTATTTGGTTAGTAGCAATCATTGAATGATTGGGTATGCTGTGTTTGTATATGGATTTATACGTACTGTCGCCGTTTAGGATGTATAAAACGTCCTTTCTCAAGCAGTAAGCTGTTTTGGCTATATAATATGTCCTTTCTCAAGTGGTAGGTACCTACCACTTGAGAAAGTACTTATTATACATCTGGAATGGAGACAGTCTATTGAGGCTTATAGAGGCTATGCCTGATGTGATGAGGGAAGGGCTATACCTCCATTGTGTTATAACTTCTTTGAGTTATTCTTACCACCTTTAAGAGCTATAATTACTGTGTTCATGGATGGAACTGTACAGCTGTTGAATTCATTGTGGCAAGGTGAATTAAAAGAATACTAAAAAGATCTGGGGCTGACTCAATAAGTTTTTGTGAAGAAGTGGTGTGTCAGTGTCAGACAGACATGGTATTGCACAGAGGAGGGGTCGGTGGTGTGCTGGCCCCTCCCCCACTTCTGACATAATCGCTATTATTACCACAACGATAGTTGTGGTCTGGTGAGGGCAAGTATCAGGGATCTTATGAAGGTGATGGGACCAGGTGATAAATATACTTTGTAGGGCAGAAAACTGCAGTACTAGCAATTTTACATGTTTATAGTAATGATATATTGAAAATATGTTAATGATATATACATATGTAAAGGTGCACACACAGTATTAAACACATATTGCTGCATAGATAAGAAATAATGTAACCATTAGAATTTTAAATATGGTCCAGCAGACATGTAATCAAAGATGGAATTTCCATAAGCTTTTTTCATATGCAATAAATTAGATGAAAGAAAGTCATATTAAAATAGTGCAATTTGATTTTTTTCCCTGAGATTAGGGTAAGTGACCTTTCAGCTGATGCTTTTTTTATCCATGTGACTTTAATAGATAATTTATTCTAATCTTTCTTCTACCGGGTTTTCCGCCTATCAAACCCACATGTGAGGCCTTGCATAGGATTACATGCATTGAAGATTAAAAGGAACCTTTGCCAGTTCAGATGATTAAGATGAATATGTAAGGAGTGCAGTCACAACATGGATTAATCTGCTCCAACTCAGGAAGTCCATCATTATATATAATACTCAAATCAGTGACAAATGGACTGAAATACCAGGAGAAATCACACAGGATGGACAACAGCAAGCTATCAGTTTAAAGAAGAACCATAGGAATGAAATATAGAGTACAATACAAATTGTTGCATGAACATCCGGGTCTCTGAGAGATACATCTTGTAGAACTTTATGTATGTCTTCATATACTTAAGTTTGCATACGTTGAGATATTATTATTTATTTATTTTTTTTATTTATATAGCACCAACATCTTCCGTAGCGCTGATATATGGACGGAGCTTTCGTTTGGACACCGGATGAAGCCACAGGTAAAATATTGGTAAAATTACTGATATTCTACCATTGGCCACTGGCTAACACTAATAGTAGAATATCTGTAATTTTTACCAATATGCTACTCCCATCAAGTGATGTTACCTAACCGTCTTCTCCCACCAATCCACCCTCTACCTACTCCTTACACTAACTTAATCTCCACCTTTCCCTCCATCCTGAAATCTGTGCCGCTTTCTGCCTATTATTTGGCGATAGTGCAAAACTGAGGTTCAGCACCGGCATCCGGATTATACACTGGCTGCTGCTATAGACAGACCTAAGATTGCGTTCTTTGTGGTGCCCTTTTTACCGGTTTCCAAATTACTTGCTTTGTTAAGCGTAACCACCCAAAAGCATATGTATGGCACTCTACTGTGAAAATGCAGTCAAGGTAGTTTATGTTAACACCCTACCAGTCAGCTTTCCTAAGATCATGTGTATGTGCTACAAGGCCACAGTTATCACTGTACAGCTGGTAATGCATTCTGAAGAGAAGATCAATTCACAGAGAAGCATATATCAATTTAACCAGATGGTCAGTCTGTAATTTATCTTATTGGCTGGACTCATTCCTGCACTGCCATAATTTTAAACTCACTGTTTTTGGTGGAGATTATGGTGGTCTCACTTCATGCGCTTGATTCACTAAACCGTGATAACTCCAATATCACACCTTATAAAAAAGATATCACACCTTATAAAGAAGATATCACACCATATCAAAGATATCACACCTTATCAAAGTTAACACGCCTTATCTGAGTAGCATAGCAAGCACTACGAACTTATACCTGCTAATTGGCAATGGCACTCATCCTGCCCTGAGCCCCTGCGGGTTCGTAGTGCTCGCTATGCTACTCTGATAAGGCGTGTTAACTTTGATAAGGTGTGATATCTTTGATAAGGTGTAATATCTTTTCATAAGGTGTGATATTTGAGTTATCACGGTTTAGTGAATCAAGCTCCTTATATGACCCCCACCAGATATGCACCAGGCCTTGACGGTGACCATGAGGGATCAGGGGATGGGCACAAGGGTGTGAAGATTAGAGAGAACCCATCAGAGTTTAACTGTCACTAACTGTCACATACTCCTGTAGGATAAGTTATGTAGAAGAAACTGTTTATCTGTAAACAACCGCACAGATTGTCCCGCACAGATTGTCAGTCGCCAGAAACAGGAGTCCTGTAAGTTTTAAGAGAAAGGGAAAATGTATTTCAGACACAAAGCAAAGTTTTCTAAAGACATTTGAGGTTTATTGTCCACTCTGACCGTTCTTTGTTCAGATCAGCAAACAGTCGAATGTTTGTGAGTTTGTAGGTTTTTACAATGCTCAAAATACACTGCTCAGCCACGATATTAAAACTAACTCTGATTATCTTATTCAAATGCTGCCCGTCAACCAGAGGGCTATATTAGCCTGCAAGTAAACAGCCATTTCTGGATGGTGATGTGTTGGAAACAGGAAAACATGGGATAGGGTAAGAATCTGAACAACTATGAAATGTCTATGCTTATTTAGCCAACTATTATACATCCCAAAGTAAGCTGCAGCAGCTAATCTGTTACCATTCCCTTCCAATCCCTCAGAGAACCCTGCTCATCTCTACACTCATGTGGCATAACTGTCACCTGAAGTGATCAGGAAAGATAGTTTCAGGCAATGTTCATCCCCTGTGTGCATTGCCTGCTCTGTACACAACACATTACCAGTCATATTTTGGAAATATTGTTTCTGTCGTATTACTAACAAAAATAAGATCCTGTATATATGGTCAGCATATTATACCGTGATCACCTAAGGTTAGTAAATATCACCTTGTACAGTATGATTTTGAGCTCCTTTCAGTGAATTATGTTTGATTATGGCATTTCCTCTTTATTTTCTTTCAAGCTCATTTTCTGAGCTCAGGATCCATGCACATCACAGTGAGAATGGATTGATTTTCCTGAGTTCACATCTCTGGATGTTTATCTGTTTCAGAAATGATAAGGGTTATTTTCCTGCCATCAGTTGCAAAGTTATCTTGTTATCCTCATGATGTAGGTGTTGTAATGTTCACACATCTTGCTTGTGCCCTCTTATCTCCTCACCCAAGAATGTAATTGGATCATATGATACTGAAAGCTGCATTACCTGTCTGAGATACAGAGATAGGACTATTTTCATAGGCCGCCTCTGTTTGTTCAAGTTCTCAAAAGACAGAAATAGCTGCTGATGGAAGCAAGTTTGTTTTCTTTCTGTTGATTCATGCCCAATCGGTATAATGAGGAAGTAAGTGGTGTCTGTACTTTATGTGCATTAAGAATGGTTTGATCACATATTTCCATGTTTTGATGACTAAATTATACAAGGTGTATTGCCAGTAGTGGTTTGCGCACTTTGTATTTTCTGTATCAGCTTTCCTTATCTTTGTGACCAAAGAAACAAAATGTCTTTCAACAAAAAAAGATAACATAGTAACCAAGCAGCTTGGGGTTACCCCCGGGATGTGTTGGACTGGTCCAAGCCCTATCCCATAGAGCCATATCAATCCCTGCCATGCACTGAGGAGGAACAAAAGTCCAAAACAGACTGTCTACATGTGGGGCTGGTATGGCTCTGTAAAATTTAAAGCTACAGGCTTGTTATACACCTTCCACGGCTCTGGATGCAAGCCTGGCTACAGGGGCATAAAGAGATACATTGCATATTCAGTAGTAGAGATGTCCCGAACGGTTCGCCGGCGAACGGTTCCAGGCAAACTTCAATGGTTCACGTTCGCCTACCAAACGCGAACTTTCCCGGAAGTTCGATTCACCCCATAATGCTCTATGGACCAAAACTTTGACCCTGTACATCACAGTCAGCAGACACATTATTGCCAAACACAATGCTCTCAATGCTGGAGGCCCGCCCTCCCTCCCTCCTTTCTTCCTTCCTCCTCCAAGCAAGGTCATTATACCATTTGACTCACTTGTCTGCCTACACTAATTAGTTAAGGGACAGCTGCTACACACTCTGCTAGGGAGATTTTAATTAGGCTCTTGTGAGCTCCCTCCTCCCTCCCTCCTTCCTTCCTTCCTTCCCTCCTCCTCCAAGCAAGGTCCTTATACCATTTGACTCACTTATCTGCTTACACTAATTAGTTAAGGGACAGCTGCTACACACTCTGCTAGGGAGATTTTAATTAGGCTCTTGTGAGCTCCCTCCTCCCTCTCACCCCCCTCCTACCAGGAGGGAGGAGGGTCTCATCTGCCAGAGAATTATATTATTTCAAAAGCCAGTTTACATACCATAGCTGAGAATTTAACCCAGGTCTCACTGTGTGGTGGGCAAGTACCTTAACCGCTGTACCACAACAGTACTAACTGAAGCTGGCCGAGCATTTACCATTTATGCTCAATCCAAGAGAAAAATTAGACAAGATAGCAGCGTTAGGAAGACTTGCCTAAGGTCTCCTACTGAATAGGTGCTGGCTTACTGAACAGACAGAGACAAGATTCAAACTCTAGTCTCGTGTGTCAGAGGCAGAGCCCTTAGCCATTACACCATGCAGCCACTGCTTACAGAGATGTAGCCATACATGGCCTTGTATTTTGTGTTCAACAGTTGTCAAGAGACAAATTAGACAAGATAGCAGTGTTAAGAAGACTTGCCTAAGGTCTCCTACTGAATAGGTGCTGGCTTACTGAACAGACAGAGACAAGATTCAAACTCTAGTCTCGTGTGTCAGAGGCAGAGCCCTTAGCCATTACACCATGCAGCCACTACTTACAGAGATGTAGCCAGACATGGCCTTGTATTTTGTGTTCAACAGTTGTCAAGAGAAAAATTAGACAAGATAGCAGTGTTAGGAAGACTTGCCTAAGGTCTCCTACTGCATAGGTGCTGGCTTACTGAACAGACAGAGACGAGATTCAAACTGTGGTCTCCTGTGTCAGAGTCAGAGCCTTTAGCCATTACACCATGCAGCCACTGCTTACAGAGATGTAGCCAGACATGGCCTTGTATTTTGTGTTCAACAGTTGTCAAGAGAAAAATTAGACAAGATAGCAGTGTTAGGAAGACTTGCCTAAGGTCTTCTACTGAATAGCTGCTGGCTTACTGAACAGACAGAGACGAGATTCGAACTCTGGTCTCCTGTGTCAGAGGCAGAGCCCTTAGCCATTACACCATGCAGCCACTGCTTACAGAGATGTAGCCAGTTATTAAGGAAAGGGAGGTGCTGAAGGGGGTGTGACTCGACTACAGGACTATACTGGGCCTGCCCCCATCCTGTGGAACTCTCTCCCACTGCCCATCAGACTTGACCTCTCCTTCAACACCTTCAAATAAGCACTCAAAACTCACTTCTTCAAGGAGGACTACCTCACCTCGGCGCTGCCCTAACTCTCTCTTTCGAGAACTTCTTGATGCACTCCCCTCCTTTTGTGTCACCACCCCCTCCCTCTAGATTGTAAGGTTTTGGCAGGGTCCCCTCCCCATGTATCACACTTGATTGTACACCCTACCCAGAATATGTAAATCTGTATTATTAGCACTACCACTCCATGGTATGTTCTGGCATTATACTACCTGTATTGTATTGTGTATCTTTTTGCTTTTTTTACCTGTATTGTTGTATCTATTGTCTATTACCTGTATTGTGCTGTCGGTCACCCCTGTTATCATTGTCTGTAATCTTATGTATTGTACAGCGCAGCGTAATATGTTGGCGCTATATAAATCCAATAAATAATAATAATATTCACTTCAAGTGATTTTGCAGGTGTACCATACAAACATATTTCTCAACTCAAGAGATATCCAGGGGATGGCTGGGGGGGGGGGGGGGGTTTAAAAAATACCTTCCCGGAAACTGATTTAAAAAGCAAAATAGCTGTAATTTTCTGTACTCTGTATTTATCATTCAGGATGAGCTGCAGTCTAAGAACAGCTGAAACGCCTGACGTTTTCTTTTTTACAGTAATAACGTTACATTTAAATAAACTGCAGTATGTCACACTAATGCTAATCTAGCCTAATCCATTTGTGTAGCAGCTGTAATAATACCCAACTGGGTCTTCCCTTATGTGAATTATAACGTATTTGTAACAAATACCACAACTAATTTTCCCTGATCTCTTCTTGTTAATATCACACAATCTCGCCTGTCTGTTCAGATCAAGGAATAACTAACTGGTAACCAGGACACGTAACTCGAAACCTTAATTCAAGCTTAAATATAATTTACTAGGCAGCATGTTTTGTCATTTCTGAACTGTTTATTTTAATTGCCATGGGAACGTCAAGCATAACTGGAAAGGCAGTTTTTATTAATAAAAAAAAGAGTATATAGTAACAGTTAGTTAACCATGCATAGAATCATTTCTTTTTTGGTTAATAATGGTTTTCTTGGGATATTCATTCAATTAAGCATTCCACTCTGTATGTGCACATTTTCCATTCTATTAACGAGATCAGCACCCGCGAGGAAAGGCAGAATAATATAACACGCAGCCTTCTCCTGTGCCCTACATTCACAATCGACATTCACTCCAAGGCTTACACCGAGTTGGGGAAAAACTGCTGAGCACGCGGTAAAGTTACTTAATTGCCGTAACTTTCTTCCGATTGCACCTCGGAATTGTTCTGGGTTCATTAAAACTTCATTTGTCATCAGCAATCCAAACAGTAATAGCTATGAAATATAACTATGCAGCAAAACAGCTCATGCATTCAAACAAGTACTTCAGTATGACATAGGTAAAATGGAAAATGCCTAGTAAAATTCACTCTCTGGAAACATTACTTTGATATCTTTCTTCCATTTTAAAAGCCTGGAAAAGACTGAGTCTTTTTTTCTGTCTGAATATTACAATAGTCAATAAAATAGGGATACGAAAGCTGTCATATTTATCCAATTTTAAACACTGTTATTTGTTTTCATGCTTATCCTCTGCCACTGCATACATTTGATATAGCTGCTCAGAACATTGGCAGATGATATTACCAATATTGATAACATTGGTAATATCTCTATAAACTTCCATTTCCTATACTACCACTAATCTCCCTCCTCTTCATACCTAATACTAACCTTCCCCTCCACTCCCAGTCCTAACGCTAACCTTCTACTATCCACTCCTAACACTAAATTACCCTCTCTCCTCTGCCTAACACTAATCTCCCTTCTCCACTCCTAACACTAACTTACCCTCTCTCCTCTGCCTAACACTAACCTCCCTCCTCCACTCCTAACACTAACTTACCCTTTCTCCTCTGCCTAACACTAACCTCCCTTCTCCATTCCTTAAATTAACCTTCTCCTCTCCACTCCTAACACTTACTTACCCACTCTCCTCTGCCTAACACTAACCTCCCTTCTCCACTCCTTAAATTAACCTTCTCCTCTCCACTCCTAACACTTACTTACCCACTCTCCTCTGCCTAACACTAACCTCCCTTCTCCACTCCTTAAATTAACCTTCTCCTCTCCACTCCTAACACTTACTTACCCACTCTCCTCTGCCTAACACTAACCTCCCTTCTCCACTCCTAACACTAACCTCCCTTCTCCACTCCTAACACTAACTCACCCTCTCTCCTCTGCCTAACATTAACTTCCCTTCTCCATTCCTAACACTAACCTTCTCCTCTCCACTCGTCCTAACACTAACTTACCCCCCTCTTCTTTGCCTAACAGTATGCTGTCTTACTGCTACCGTAATTCTTAACACTAACCCTATATTATTGCATAACCCCATCCTCACACTTGCTTGCAACACCAGGCGCTGTTTGATTCATGCGTTATCCCCACCACTTCCCCATCACCCTATGCACTAAGTTAGTTTATTGCCAAGCTCCCACACCAAAGATGTGATCCACTATCCCATAGCTCTGCACTGGCACCAGAATTAAGCTCGCAGAGCCCCATAGCCTCAAATTTGCATTACAGTCTATGAGGGCACCAGTACACTAAAAACAGCTGCTTCGCTTTGCAACTAATATGTTGAGTCAGTGATTCAGAATGATTTTGTACAGAGTACCCAGAGAGCTCAGGGTGACTCAGAACCACTAGAAAAAGGAAGGGTCAGTGCACCTGTAACATGCAGTGTGTTCAGTGGCTCAATAAACTACAAATGCAAGTTTGAAGCCAGTGGAGTTTCTTTTTCTAAATAGCGTGGATTACTGGTTTTGAAGAGTGTGTGTAGCTGCTGAAAAAGAGCACCGGAACATGCTACTTAATCCAGGTAGAGCCCGTTTCTAAGGTCCAAGGGGTCCTGTGAGTTTGATTTTTTAATTAATCACTGACCCTTAAAGGAATACTTAAGCCCAAAGAAAAATGATATTTACTCACCCGGGGCATCCCTCAGCCCCCTGAAGCTGGATGGTGCCCTCGCAGCACCGCTCCGATCGTCCTGTCCCCGCCGGCGGCTACTTCCAGGTTCGGCGACAGCCGCTGACAGGCTGGGAACGCTGCTGATTCTCCGCGTTCCCAGCCGCTATATCACCCTCTATGCTGCTATAGCGTGTATATATATTTTGCAATGCGGAGCGCTGAACAGTATTCCACGTTTTTTTTTCCTTTTTATGCATCTCAGAATTTTATTTGCTTTAGCTGTTGCTGCCTGGCAATGAATATGGCTGCTTAACTTATTATCCTAGTCTAATGTCCACAGCAGTATGCCATTTACTTTTCATGGTGCTATGCTATTGGCAACAAACATGACCTTACATTTATTCCTTAAAGTGAACCTCCAGACTAAAAATCGACTCAGCAGCACTGAAAAAGCCTGGTGTTTATTTAACAGTTTCTTTAACAAAGATGGCAGCCCCCATGAATCACAAACATTTGCCTGTTCTTTTAAAACAGGGTGGGTAAAAAATTATATTACCCATCTATTCTAATTAACATAACTAATGTAACTTAATGACAGTATGTTTGTTTAGGCTGAAGTTCCCCTTTAACATCTCTTTATTTAGATTTCTTTTCATACTGCAGATCAAATGACATGCACTTGTAAAAATACAGAGAGTAGAGATCATTTCAAATTACAGTTTAACATTTAAAGCTCAATAGTAAAGGGGTGTCTGGTATGAGGAGGTCAGTGTGGAACTCCAGTGACCAGAAAGAAAAAAAGACAGAGAAACAGACCAGGAGCACCAATAGTGTAGTATTTTCACAAAAGAGAAAATAAATCAACAATAATACTACTTACAACAAACACGGGTTGCTTTTAAGTAACCACTATTTAGAACATGTGGCAAAAACCGTCTCCACTCGGATGGAAAGTCCTCTTCTGGTCCAAAAGGTCCACTGGAACCACTATATATTAGTTGCAGGGATAACCCTTAAGAGAGTGACTATACTTTACAGGGTGGGAGGAGGCTCCCCAGTGTGAGCGTAAATTACTGATTTGGGAGTTAATAAGGAACAGTCTTACCTCAATATTAAGGTTAAAGGGACACTTAAGTCAAACAAAAAAAATTAGTTTTACTCACCTGGGTCTTCCAATAGCCCCCTGCAGCTGTCCGGTGCCCTCGCCGTCTCCCTCCGATCCTCCTGGCCCCGCCGGCAGCCACTTCCTGTTTCGGTGACAGGAGCTGACAGGCTGGGGATGCGAGTGATTCTTCGCATTCCTGGCCACAGTAGCGCCATCTATGCTGCTATAGCATATATCATATATCATATAGCAGCATAGAGGGTGCTAATGTGTCTGGGAACGCGAAGAATCACTCGCGCCCCCAGCCTGTCAGCTCCTGTCACCGAAACAGGAAGTGGCTGCCGGTGGGGCCAGGAGGATTGGAGGGAGGCGGCGAGGGCACCGGACAGCTGCAGGGGGCTATTGGAAGCCCTAGGTAAGTAAAACTCATTTTTTTTGTTTGACTTAAGTGTCCCTTTAAAGAGTAATTTATTTGACACCAAAACAAACAACAGCTTTCTCAGATTTTACCCACCTCTTCAGGTCAACAACACAGTAGCTCATATGCAATTCACCTTGTCTCCTGAGTTTTCTCCTAGGTGATATCTTCTCACCTTGTTAATAAAATATCTTGGATGGCACCAAGAAGCAAGAAAATACTTTTTCGTACTTTTGCAGTTGCAAAGTGCTAAAAAGTTATTTTAACCTCTTGAGCCCCAGCACTTCACAACTTTAACGTAATCCTCTACGTGAGTGGCCCACAGGTACCACAAAGGACAATATCCAGATGGAAGGAGGTGGAAAGTCCCGGTTATCCAGGTGCAGTGTTCTTGCTACTCCATGTGATGGGATATTGTTACTTATAGCAATCCATGTGGTACAACTTCATTGGTGCTTGATAGTACTATTACTGTTTTTGTGCTTTGGAACTAGAACTCTGTGAAAAAATTGTGATAGCCTGTTCAAACTTGCTAGCTGGGACTACAGTTGCCCCGCCTACAGTAGGTCGTGTGTCTGTGTGCTTGTTCAGCTGTGTGACAGCTGTAAGGAGTAAAGAGCGCTCTAGTCTGGGGGACACTGAAGGTTGTTTTTATGATTTTATGACGATGTTAACAACCAATAATTTTTTTTTACTTGTAAGCGACCTGGTTATCTGCAGTTTGATTTTCATGAATTGGTTGTTTTTAAGGTTATGCCCCACTAATGTGTTGCCTCAGGGTGGTGTAGTATAGTTATTATGGTATAGGGTGCCCTGATTTATGGTTTACATAAAAAGAAGTAATAGCCCCCTGAACTTTTCAGCCCTATCCTGTAGCATTGCAAGATAAGAGGGGTAGCCACCACACTGCCCCAACTGTTTAAAACATCACCTGTTGAAAAACATTCCTTTGGAGCCCAACCTTCACCAATAGTTGGACATGGATCCTTTATTAGGTAAACATGTGGTCCTGTGAAGATCCTTTGTACATTTGTGTCCTTTGTTGTTGCGAATAATGGGAACTTGGATAATAATTTCTAGCCAAATAGTTGGTTTGTGTGTTGATATGTCAGAGTATCTACTTTCATCACTGATGCCACACTACTTTCAAATTCAAGACCCCAGTTATGAATAGATTCATCTCTCCTAACAGAAAGATGTTTGCAGGAACTTAGGTTCCTTATCTGAATATTTAGAAGAGCTTTAAATAAAGCTGACTATATGTGGTTCTGTAAGTAGGATATGCTCTACATAACAAATCAGCAAGTATTAGCAACGAAGGCTGGAACACTGCAATGTTCTGCACATCTTTAAAGAGATTAGAAAATGAATCTTCAGATTTTGAGTACAGTAAATAAATTGAATGATTTGGAAAAGAAAAGGTTTAAGCTCCTGCTTAATTAATCAGCCATAGCTTCATAAAGAAAACAAAATATTGCAGCATAATAAGTAATACTTGCTTGTAGACAAATTAGTATGTATCTGATGGTCATGATATGTTATGGAAGAAAGATTTTTATATCATATTTAATATCCGTCTCAAAGATATGGTTCAGAAGAAGTCATTAATCCTCTGCATCAGCCATGGTGACTCCCCCTGAATGGGTAATTAGAAAACAGGGAGAAAAAGCTTTTGGTAAAGTAATCCTAGCTCATCTTCTTAAAATCTGATTTTCAAGCAAACTTGTGCTTAAACACATACTGAACTTCAAACAAATGCAACTCCATCTGCATTTTGAACTATCCAACAAGTCTGCAATGGTGTGTTTCCACTATTAGGCTGGATACACACTATGCTGCATGTGCAACGTGGGTGGTTTCAGCTGATTTGATGTATAATCTACTGTGTCCATTCTCTCTATTCTGGTATCAGTTACTGTCTATGGAACAGCATGGGAGACCACAGTGGACATTTTAGTTTCCCTATAGTGTCTAGAAAAGTTGCGCAGGACATGCTTTATGCTCTGCTACTGCAATGAATATCTTTGAAATTAACAGATCAGAACACAACCCATAAATAATATAGGATCCTTCAACATTTTCATTTATGCATTGGTCTCCATTGTGGAAAACCATTGAGGCAGGGAACACACATGACTGTTTTCATGCGCGTTTTCTGCACAGAAAAACTGAGAACTCCTGTTAATCAATGTGCTAGTACACACTTATTGTGTTGTTCGCACGCAGAAAAAAAACTGACATTCTGCATCCTGATTCTGCACATTTTGGCAGTTTTCTGTATCAATTACATCATCTGCTGTGAAAAAACGCGTGCGGTTTCCTGCATGGAAATACACTTAGTGTGCAGAAAAAGTATGCAGAAAAACGCGCGCGGAAAACTAAAAGTCAAGTGTGTTCCCTGCCTCACTTTTGGCACTACTGCGAACCCAGCCATACTTTGTTTGCACAGCTAGTTTCTACTGTTTGTATTTTTGCTTGCATGTGTGCTACCATCTTTCTTATGATGTCAGCACTGCAGACATGACCCTGTTATCTGAAGCAAGGTTTAAGGTCAATTCTCACTTTCACTGATTGCCGCCTGATACGACCATTCTTGATCATCCCATTTCCACCCTTTTGCCATATATACACTGTTCAGCTCTCAGTTGATTAGCATGTTCTGCTCAGTGGACAGAGGTAGGGCCAAAATAAGTGGGTAGGGGCTGCTGGCCCTTATAGCAGTATATAATAATAGTAGTTGGGCATGGATTTCCAGTACGCCCAATTGCTAACGAGCTGTTGGTGGACATCAGGGACAGCTGTAAAACCTGGAAAGGGTATGTAAAACAATCAGTGATGAGTTAAAATACCGCTATTCTTTTCACATTCATTTTTGTGGAAATAGTGTTAACTTCGACTTTTGAGCAAAATTGTTACCAAAAATAATTTTGTCTGTGATTTTTAACAATTTTCATGAATTTTTTTTCACTGAAATGAATTTTTTTTCCTGCGTTTTCACTGTAAAAATATATATATTTTTTTGCGTTTCATGGTACAAATAACGATTTTTCATGAATTTTCACTACATTGAGAAAATGAGAAGATACAATATTTTTCACAAAAAGTTTCTCAAAATTGAAAGTGCTATTTTTGATGGGAAATTGACTTTGGCGAAAGCAACCCTGAAAACAATCTCAAACTATTAGCAACTTAAGTTGTCAGTGTGCAAAAGGCTCTGTTTACGGGGAAGAGGTTTCTAATCAATGACAGCTGCCAAATGGGTGGTAAACCCTCTTTTGTTCCAGGGGGATATGCAGGAGTAAGCTGGCAGGTGAAAGCTGACTAGGCTTTTCAGGCCATCACCATCACAGGATAAAATGCATTTAACATTGTGGTTACTGCAGGTAGGTTCAGAAATGGCAGGGTTCTGTTGACACAAATTGAGCTTGCTGCAAGCAAGATCATAACTGGTAGGTTTCATGAACTTTCTAGCAGAGATTCTAGCTACACCAATAGCCTAAGGAAATCTTTTTTTACAGCTCTAGAAAAGCCATTTAGGAAGAGACCAAGATGTTGTACCCATTTACAGTATGTTTAAAGTTAATCAAAAATATTGTTCTGCCTTCGTTTTAGTTAAGGGGAACCTTAACTGAATTGGCCGTAAAGAGTTTCACTTACCTGGGGCTATTACCAGCCCCCTGCAGCAGTCCTGTGCCCTTGGAGCCGCTCTGGAATCCTCCGGTCCCCCACTGTCACTTAGTTTCATTTTTGACGACCCACCAGTCGGCCGGCCGCCATGCGTATTATTGGACGCATTCCCTAATTCAATTAGCGCTGTTGCGGACCGCAACGTGTACAAAGATACGCGTTGCCACATATCTACGCATGTGGCAACGCGTATTTTTGTGCGCGTTGCGGTCCGCAACAGCGCTAATTGCAGTAGAGCATGCGTCCAATAATATGCATGGCGGCCGGCCGACTGGTGAGTCGTCAAAAACGAAACTAAGTGACAGCGGGGGACCGGAGGATTACAGAGCGGCCCTGAGGGCACAGGACTGCTGCAGGGGGCTGGTAATAGCCCCAGGTAAGTGAAACTCTTTACCCCCCGTTCAGTTAAGGTTCCCTTTAACTGTTTTTATATTCAACTGCAGAAATTACTGAAAAATAAATCATTATCTTCTGTTTTGAATAACAACATGGCTACAATTACTAGGTAATTCCTAGTGATGTTGATCCAGGGATTTTATCTGATTGCCATCTGAAGTTGGGAAGGATTTTTTTCCCTTTTGGGGCTAATTGGACCATGCCTTGTAAGGGTTTTTCGCCTTCCTCTGGATCAACAGGGATATGTGAGTGAGCAGGCAGGTGTTGTACTTTGTTCTTTGGTTGAACTCAATGGACGTATGTCTTTTTTCGACACAAATAACTATGTAACTATGTAACAGTAATTAAATATTCTGAAATCATTCTGTCTAACTCATTTGATGGCCGGCAGAACTAAAAACCTACAATGGCCACCAGGATTCAGCATTATCAGCTACGTATAAGCGGCTAGTAGTCACTGCTGTGCATCATGGGAAGTGTACCTGTGTATGCAACAGACATTTAGTCAGGTGGCAGCATTGGACCCTCCCATTAGCTTTGAAACTACCGTAGTTTACTGCAGAGAGATAAGCATGATGATGCCATCTTGATATGAAATTTTGCATTCAGACTCAGTATATGAGCTTTTTTATATTTTAAAGTTACAGTTATCAGAATTAGATTAGGAATGCATATACCGGTATATATTTTTTTGCACAGAGTCCATTTTTTTGGCTAATATTGGCCCAATGAATCCACACCACACAGAACCCTCATATTTCAATAACATGTCCGCAGAAATTGGAACAAAATGATTTTATACAACATAATGAAATACAAAACAATGTATCACTTTGCCCACTGCTCAGTTCATTTTAGATTTCCCACTTCTCCCAATTACTAACCACCCAAAAATCAATCAAACCTTATTAACCAATTTTGGAAAAGTAAATAGTTTTCAGGCAAATTTGATCAAAATGATAGACTGACCCAAATCAGCTTTGCTGCACATTGCCAAGTGCAAGTTCAGGAAATTGGTAATATTCAAATCATCACATACAAATCTCTAGATATATGCAACTGTTATTAGAAAATAGAAACAAAATACAATACTTAGGCCCCGTTCACACTTGCGTTCTGGGATGCAAACAGACCAGATCCGGATCGGATCTGGACCGGATCCAGATCGGAACCGTACGGTTCCGATCCGGATCGCGGACCGGATCCGGTCCGTTTGCATCAGGCATGAATCAGGCTGCCATCCGGATCCATGTGGTAAAAATTGCGAAAAAACTATTAAAATTGTTGGGGTGTGGGAGGTCAGCAGAAGGTGCACCTGTACAACCAGGTCCTCCGCTGTTTAGGGTCTCACCTCCACGTCCGACATACTGCCAACAGCTCCAGCACAAAGTCACTGCTGCTCCACTCCAGGAATGCTAGGCCCATGTGTCCCCATCCGAAATGGCCACTAGAATACACATAGGAAGTGGGGTAGAACGTCCGGTTTTGATAGCCAGTGTGTTCTGTGCTTTCCGTTCCCCATTGGTTTCTATATCCTGATGGTGCAGTCAGGCTCTGGTCCGAGTGCGTGGGCCGGATGATCCGGACCCGAAAAATAGCGCATGTTGGAAAAGTGTCCGGAGTCCGGATCCGATCCGGCGCCGTTCTGTATGGAACGTACGCATGTGAACGTCCGCATAGACTTTGCATTGCTATGCGGAACGTACGTTCCGTTTGTACAGTATACGGTCCGGATCCAATCAGGCAGATCCGGACAGCGAACGCTAATGTGAACCAGGCCTAAGACAATAAAAAGAGCGTAAATATGACCTCATCATTTTGGAAATGATTTGTGAAACATAACTGCATTATTCACTACCTAGGAGCCAACACACCAGTGTGCTAAGACAATTCGACACAGAGGTCTAATTAGTGCAAGCTTTCAGACACATTCAATACTCCTTGGAAAGACCACTTTATATAGTAATTGAGCAGTGTGAGCACTCTACTGGATAACAAAGACATACATCTGTAGTGACCCCACTTGAGCTGATTAAAAAAGCTGACTTTATAGCTGAAAAAAGAGAATGTTGTCAGTGTGGAGATAGAATCAATGCTGTAAAGTAGTCTAAATTAATTCCTTTATTTAAATATCTTAATCAGTCTTCTTGAGCACACCATCCTTTTTTTAAATCAAGACAGCTAACAGTCTTCTGAACTAGCTCACAAATGCAATTTCATTTTTTTTCCCGAGCACTACGGAGCCGGCATGCACTGAAAGTTCCCGTTAGTTCGCCTGACACATCGAGTCCTGCATACAGCAGTATTCCCTGTATAGACATAAGCAAACAGAATCACTGTTCTATAAACACATTTTTCTTCAAGATCTATTGAAATCAAAACCATGAAGTTGTCCCCTACAGCCATCCATAGGACATCTAATTAAAAATATCATGACTTTCTTTAGTGGTGTTGAAGCACATTCTCTGCCCCGAGGCCAATCATAGTCCTAGTTAGTGCTGTGTCAGATGAAGTTAGAAAATAACCAGTCAAAATACGGGAACAAAATGTCTACTTAGAAGGAGGCATAATTAAAGGGGTGCACTGAAATCTGAAATTTCCTCACTGCTTTTATATTCTCCTTTCGTTGCTTCGCTGCATCTAGATAAACACACGTGCAAATACTGCATATTAAGTGTTCTACATTCCAGAAAATTGAAAATGCCTTTCACACAAGGAGTTCATAGATGTTGCTATATTCTGTTTGTTTCAAATAAATGGTAACATTTTTGAATGAATCTGTTAACATTTTTATTTGTCCATTTCCACAGTATACTGTATATACTCACAAATAAGCCGACCCGCATATAAGCCGAGGTACCCACTTTTACCTCAGAAACCAGGAAAAATTGTTTGACTCGCATATAAGCCGCCCCCCAAAATAGAAATAGCCAGATGTGCCCCCAGTATGAGGCAGTCCCCTCCCCATAGCCAAATGTACACTCAGATGTTAGGCAGCCCCCCTCCCCATAGCCAGACGTGCACTCAGGTATTAGGCAGCCCCACTCCCCATAGCCAGACGTGAACTCAGGTGTTAGGCAGCCCCCCCTCCTCATAGCCAAATGTGCACTCAGTAGGAAACCTCCTGCTCCCCCCTCATGTCACATATAGCAACATTTAGATCTTAGTACCTGGAATGCGGGTGCCAGGGAGAGTTTATCAGCTGTGCAGTGAAGGAGGAGTGAGCTGTGCAGTGGGAATGTGGATAAGACATGCTGTACACTGAGTCTGCATTGTTTGAAGAAATCTGACGTCCTGGATGATGGAGAGCGGGGTGTACAGTACTGGCAGTGACGTGTCAGGAACCAGCGGTGATGCTGTATACAGGCTGTGCAGTCAGGAGAGGATGCCTGTGCCCGCAGGATCAGATGTTTTGCAAAGCGGGACAAGAGCTCCTCCACTTGCAGCGGTGATGCTGTATGCAGGCTGTGCGGTCAGGAGAGTATGCCAGTGCCTGCAGGATCGGATGTTTTGCAAAGCGGGACAAGAGCTCCTCCACTTGCAGCGGTGATGCTGTATGCAGGCTGTGCGGTCAGGAGAGTATGCCGGTGCCTGCAGGATCGGATGTTTTGCAAAGCGGGACAAGAGCTCCTCCACTTTCAGCCACTTGTGTGTCTTGCTTTCCCTGCACGGAAGTGGCCACAATGTCTTACGGATCGGGGCATCTTGTTCTGGCAGTGACGTGTGACAGAGCATGCACAATCACCAGTGTAATGATCGGGGATTCCCTCTTCTGTCCGGTACTTGTGTCTAAAGACGCAACTAGATAGCATCATCTGTATGAGACACAGCAAGTACAGGACGGAAGAAGGGAATCCCCGATCATAACACTGGGGATTGTGCAGGCTCTGTCACACGTCACTGCCAGAACCAGATGCCCCGATCCGTAAGACATTGTGGCCGTTTCCGTGCAGGGAAAGCAGGACACACAAGTGGCTGAAAGTGGAGGAGCTCTTGTCCCGCTTTGCAAAACATCCGATCCTGCGGGCACCGGCATCCTCTCCTGACCGCACAGCCTTCATACAGCATCACCACTGCAAGTGGAGGAGCTCCTGTCCAACACGAAAACGGTCATACAAAGTTGGTGACTCGCATATAGGCCGAAAGGGGAACTTTGGAGCACATTTTTTGTGCTCAAAAATTCGGCCTATATGCGAGTATATACGGTACCCAAAGGAAAAGTAAGCTAGTTAATTGGAGGTTATCTTTGTGTAGTCTTTGAAAAACGTTTACAGTTAACCAAGTAGCTTGAAGTAGTTAAATTAGCAGGAAAAATACCCAGAAATGTAAATGTATGAATAGTATTTACTACAGATCCAGAAAGTCTAGCTTAAAGGAGTTATCAGGGAAAAAAGTACAAATGAGCTTTACTCACCTGGTGCTTTCTCCAGCCCCTTGCAGCCGACTGTCCCACGCTGTCACCTTCGCTCCCTGCCGCTGTCCCACTCTCACCGCTCGGTATTCAGGCCGACCGCAGGGTCGGCCTTACTGCGGCTACAGCGTGGGACAGTCAGCTGCAAGGGGCTGGAGAAAGCCCAGGTGAGTAAAGCTCATTTGTACTTTTTTCCCCTGATAACTCCTTTAAGCTTTATACACTCACTAGATGGTTCTAGGCAGAGGCAGCCAGTCGGGACTGTCTCTCTCTACCAAGAATCTAGCATGTGCACAGCTTCTTTGATGCATCACTGAGAGTCTGATCCGGTGTACTGGATCATCTTTGCAAAGTGCATAGTTCTCTTCCTAATCCCACCCCCATAGCAAAAAAAAATGCGTAACATAGCTGGACCCTAAAAATGCATCTATAAGCCACTCTGCTCCTATCTGTTGCCCATAACTTCAATATTGTGCATATTTCCACATTTTTCCAATTACCATAATGTCTAATATTGAGCACATGTCCACTTCATTATTTCATGTGATTGTGTGTTATCCCAGTTACCATAAAGTTTAATATTGTGCACATCTCCACATAATTGTGTGTTATTTCAGTTACTGTAAACTCTAATATTGTGCACTTTTACATGTGATTATGCTTTACTATAAAGTTTAATACTGTGCACATTTCCATGTGATTGTCTTTATAAGAGGGCTTCTCCTTCCATTTCCACCATACAGTGAAAGCTCAGGACAGTGATAGTTCCCCTCTGTGCTATAAAAATCACTGGATGAGCTGTGGTGCTGAATTTAGAAAACTTCATAGGAATGTATGTTTTCACTGTTAGAACATCAGCTGGCAATTTGTGCGTACATACTCATTGCAATTGGTCTGCTGCTTTCATGATTACCTGAAGGACCCATTTACACTATTTGGTTGTGGTAGAGAATGGAGTGGTGTGGCCCCATCCAGAACTCCACTACATCAAAATACACTTTGACACATCTTTTTGGTGCCACATGGGATGTGATTGACACCATACAAATTGAAGTGGGAACCTCAACAGCGGCATTAAGATGTGGTGCATAGTGAAGGGTTTGCCCAGGAGACTACACACTGCTGCCTGCATTCACCACCAGTGAACTTTTTACCCATAATGCCTGGCATTAACTTTCAGCTGGGCTGGAATGGCTAGTAAAAAAATTAGGTCACTTGTTCTCAGTATGGGTCTGAGCATATTCACTGTTTGTCTGGCAAACCACACTGCCAGAAGTTCACCAATCATAAGTAGCGTAGAGTGATGTGCACTGCTTTGCTCCATGCTTAGTGTGCACAGAACCTTAGAGATCAGTTTTAAGGTTCTGTGGCTTACCTACAAATCTGTGCACAAGACCTGCCCAACCTACATTTCTGAGGTCATTAACAGATATATACCTGCCCACCCCCTGCCGTCCTCCAATGATATCCGCCTGATCTCCCCACGCATTTCTCATTCCCATGCATGCTTACAAGACTTCTCAAGAGCTGCTCCCACTCTATGGAACTTCCTTCCACTCCCCCTTAGACTCGATCCTTCCTTCAACACCTTCAAGCAAGCCCTCAAAGCACATTTCTTTAACATGCCCTACCCCACATCTACCACACTCTAACTCTCTCAGTCAACCACCTTTTCCACAGTCCTACCTTATGTGTCCCTCCCCCACCCTTTAGATTGTAAGCGTTTGGCAGGGCCTCCCCCCTCCCTTAGTGTGTCCTTCTTAATTTGACTACCCCAGCAATGACACCCTTCTCATGGACTAACTCGGACTTGTTTTGCCGGGTCTCTGTAAAATGCATTTTATACCCTGATTGCATGTAAAACCCTGTGCTATGTTGTATAACCGTTTGCTACCTCTCTGTCTGTCACCCCTTGTCGCAATGTATGTATCCCTATTTATTGTTCAGCACTGCGTAATATGTTGGCACTTTATAAATACATTTAATAATAATATAATAATAATAATAATAAAGTCTGAATGTTAATAAAAGATGAATCATTTGTCTGCACATTAGCATTAGCGTATATATTCATAAGTGACATGACGGCAGAGTTTGCATCTGTCATCATATAATATTGTACTGTCTTGGCTGTCACTATGCCCTCAACAAAATTCAACACTAGTATTCACAAGAATTTGCACCTAGAGCATTGTATTATAAGATTTTGCATAACATTTGCAATTACTGGTGAGATCCTTTGATCTTTAGCTAGAATAATACAAATGGAGACAGGATTTATCACTTAACACAACTCTTTTCCACAAAATTGCTCTCTTGACCTATGACCTACATCACGTAAAGCAAGCTTTGTGGTGGTTTGGTGTCAAAGGCAAATGCTGCACTAGAACTTGAGATCAAAGTCCTTTTTCAAGCAAATGATTGCTAGCTGTTCTATGAGTGATCCAACAAAAGACCTGTGATGGGCTATGGTAATTAGTTTTATTACCACTACCATTCTAACCATCCTTTTATGTTCTTGTTGCCTCATCCTTTTGTCCATACTTATGCCTGGTTTTCTGACATGTGTGTCTCATTTGCTCTTTGGTAAATGATCTGATCATTCAACAGTCAATGCAGTCCTCAAAATAATTGACATGAGTATGTGGCCTAAGATAGTGACCTTGGAGTTATCAAGAGTCAGATATCTGTTGATATGGGGATAATATCTGTATTTCCAGCATTTCAGTTCAACACAGAAATCTGCCATCAATGAAATAGAAATATAAAAAGATTAGATCATCAATTAGATCATGAAAACCTTAATATAAAAACATGTCATGAGTATTTTAACTTAATATGCCAAGTCACTATAGGATTTACTAAAAATATTAATGAGAAGTATATTAAAATTACTCTGAAAATATGTCAAGTTTGGAAAAGATCAATATCCACTTATATATGGTTTCCACCTATTTTAGTAGTTCCAAGTAGCACATTGGGGGTAGTGTTGGGCGAACAGTGTTCGCCACTGTTCGGGTTCTGCAGAACATCACCCTGTTCGGGTGATGTTCGGGTTCGGCCGAACACCTGATGGTGTACGGCCAAACTGTTCGGCCATATGGCCGAACTAAGAGCGCATGGCCGAACGTTACCCGAACGTTCGGCTAGCGCTGTGATTGGCCGAACGGGTCACGTGTAGTGTTGGGCGAACATCTAGATGTTCGGGTTCGCGCCGAACATGGCAGCGATGTTCGGGTGTTCGAGCCGAACTCCGAACATAATGGAAGTCAATGGGGACCCGAACTTTCGTGCTTTGTAAAGCCTCCTTATATGCTACATACCCCAAATTTACAGGGTATATGCACCTTGGGAGTGGGTACAAGAGGAAAAAAAATTAGCAAAAAGAGCTTATAGTTTTTGAGAAAATCGATTTTAAAGTTTCAAAGGGAAAATTGTCTTTTAAATGCGGGAAATGTCTGTTTTCTTTGCACAGGTAACATGCTTTTTGTCGGCATGCAGTCATAAATGTAATACATATAAGAGGTTCCAGGAAAAGGGACCGGTAACGCTAACCCAGCAGCAGCACACGTGATGGAACAGGAGGAGGGTGGCGCAGGAGGAGAAGGCCACGCTTTGAGACACAACAACCCAGGCCTTGCATGAGGACAAGAAGCGTGCGGATAGCAATTTGCGTTTTGTCGCCATGCAGTCATAAATGTAATACAGATGAGAGGTTCAATAAACAGGGACCGGAAACGCTAACCCATCACAGATGTTCATTGTTCATGTTACTTGGTTGGGGTCCGGGAGTGTTGCGTAGTCGTTTCCAATCCAGGATTGATTCATTTTAATTTGAGTCAGACGGTCTGCATTTTCTGTGGAGAGGCGGATACGCCGATCTGTGACAATGCCTCCGGCAGCACTGAAACAGCGTTCCGACATAACGCTGGCTGCCGGGCAAGCCAGCACCTCTATTGCGTACATTGCCAGTTTGTGCCAGGTGTCTAGCTTCGATACCCAATAGTTGAAGGGTGCAGATGGATTGTTCAACACAGCTATGCCATCTGACATGTAGTCCTTGACCATCTTCTCCAGGCGATCGGTGTTGGAGGTAAATCTGCACGCTTGCTGTTCTGTGTGCTGCTGCATGGGTGTCAGAAAATTTTCCCACTCCAAGGACACTGCCGATACCATTCCCTTTTGGGCACTAGCTGCGGCTTGTGTTGTTTGCTGCCCTCCTGGTCATCCTGGGTTTGCGGAAGTCAGTCTGTCGGCGAACAACTGGCTAGAGGAGGGGGAGGATGTCAATCTCCTCTTTAAAGTCTCCACAAGGGCCTGCTGGTATTCTTCCATTTTGACCTGTCAGACTCTTTCTTCAAGCAGTTTTGGAACATTGTGTTTGTACCGTGGATCCAGAAGGGTATAAACCCAGTAATTGGTGTTGTCCAGAATGAGCACAATGCGTGGGTCGCGTTCAATGCAGTCCTAGGCCGAAGAGGTCATAGCCTAGGGTCACAAAAACCTGTTTATTTGGGCTATTTCAATGGTAGTGATGGTGACGTACATAAATCTCAGCCATGGCCGTTAGCAACGTCTGAATTTCACGAAATGTCTCATGCAGGTAGAAGACATATTGTTAGACTTGGATTCCAAAGATGGGGTCCCTACATCTCTGCAAACCAGAGTTACAGGGGTCCAAATTTGGTAAAATCCCCCATAGGCTTTCATTGGGCCTCCTATTTACAGTTCCAAAATCTCACATCTTTTCAAAGGGCAATTGATCAGCAGTGGCAAATTTTCTAGCATTGTAGGGACCCTTTAAGGGGGAACATGACTGGTGAGTTTCGGTCCCCTAGGCCAAAGAGGTCATAGCCTAGGGTCACAAAAACCTGTTTATTTGGGCTATTTCAATGGTAGTGATGGTGACGTACATAAATCTCAGCCATGGCCGTTAGCAACGTCTGAATTTCACGAAATGTCTCATGCAGGTAGAAGACATATTGTTAGACTTGGATTGCAAAGATGGGGTCCCTACATCTCTGCAAACCAGAGTTACAGGGGTCCAAAATTGGTAAAATCCCCCATAGACTTTCATTGCCTCCCTATTTCACTTTCCAAAATCTCACATCTTTTCAAAGGGCAATGGCTCAGCAGTACCAAATTTTCTAGCATTGTAGAGACCCTTAGGGGGAACATGACTGGTGAGTTTCGGGCCCCTAGGCCAAAGAGGTCATAGCCTAGGGTCACAAAAACCTGTTTATTTGGGCTATTTCAATGGTAGTGATGGTGACGTACATAAATCTCAGCTATGGCCGTTAGCAACGTCTGAATTTCACGAAATGTCTCATGCAGGTAGAAGACATATTGTTAGACTTGGATTCCAAAGATGTGGTCCCTACATCTCTGCAAACCAGAGTTACAGGGGTCCAAAATTGGTAAAATCCCCCATAGACTTTCATTGCCTCCCTATTTCACTTTCCAAAATCTCACATCTTTTCAAAGGGCAATGGCTCAGCAGTACCAAATTTTCTAGCATTGTAGGGACCCTTAGGGGGAACATGACTGGTGAGTTTCGGGCCCCTAGGCCAAAGAGGTCATAGCCTAGGGTCACAAATACCTGTTTATTTGGGCTATTTCAATGGTAGTGATGGTGACGTACATAAATCTCAGCTATGGCCGTTAGCAACGTCTGAATTTCACGAAATGTCTCATGCAGGTAGAAGACATATTGTTAGACTTGGATTCCAAAGATGGGGTCCCTACATCTCTGCAAACCAGAGTTACAGGGGTCCAAAATTGGTAAAATCCCCCATAGGCTTTCATTGGGCCTACTATTTACCGTTCCAAAATCTCACACCATTTCAAAGGGCAATGGCTCAGCAGTGGCAAAACTCACCAGTCATGATCCCCCTAAGGGTCCCTACAATGCTAGAAAATTTGGTACTGCTGAGCCATTGCCCTTTGAAAAGATGTGAGATTTTGGAAAGTGAAATAGGGAGGCAATGAAAGTCTATGGGGGATTTTACCAATTTTGGACCCCTGTAACTCTGGTTTGCAGAGATGTAGGGACCCCATCTTTGGAATCCAAGTCTAACAATATGTCTTCTACCTGCATGAGACATTTCGTGAAATTCAGACGTTGCTAACGGCCATAGCTGAGATTTATGTACGTCACCATCACTACCATTGAAATAGCCCAAATAAACAGGTTTTTGTGACCCTAGGCTATGACCTCTTTGGCCTAGGGGCCCGAAACTCACCAGTCATGTTCCCCCTAAGGGTCCCTACAATGCTAGAAAATTTGGTACTGCTGAGTCATTGCCCTTTGAAAAGATGTGAGATTTTGGAAAGTGAAATAGGGAGGCAATGAAAGTCTATGGGGGATTTTACCAATTTTGGACCCCTGTAACTCTGGTTTGCAGAGATGTGGGGACTCCATCTTTGGAATCCAAGTCTAACAATATGTCTTCTACCTGCATGAGACATTTCGTGAAATTCAGACGTTGCTAACGGCCATAGCTGAGATTTATGTACATCACCATCACTACCATTGAAATAGCCCAAATAAACAGGTTTTTGTGACCCTAGGCTATGACCTCTTTGGCCTAGGGGCCCGAAACTCACCAGTCATGTTCCCCCTAAGGGTCCCTACAATGCTAGAAAATTTGGTACTGCTGAGCCATTGCCCTTTGAAAAGATGTGAGATTTTGGAAAGTGAAATAGGGAGGCAATGAAAGTCTATGGGGGATTTTACCAATTTTGGACCCCTGTAACTCTGGTTTGCAGAGATGTAGGGACCCCATCTTTGGAATCCAAGTCTAACAATATGTCTTCTACCTGCATGAGACATTTCGTGAAATTCAGACGTTGCTAACGGCCATGGCTGAGATTTATGTACGTCACCATCACTACCATTGAAATAGCCCAAATAAACAGGTTTTTGTGACCCTAGGCTATGACCTCTTCGGCCTAGGACTGCATTGAACGCGACCCAGGCATTGTGCGCATTGTGGACAACACCAATTACTGGGTTTATACCCTTCTGGATCCACGGTACAAACACAATGTTCCAAAACTGCTTGAAGAAAGAGTCCGACAGGTCAAAATGGAAGAATACCAGCAGGCCCTTGTGGAGACTTTAAAGAGGAGATTGACATCCTCCCCCTCCTCTAGCCAGTTGTACGCCGACAGACTGACTTCCGCAAACCCAGGACGACCAGGAGGGCAGCAAACAACACAAGCCGCAGCTAGTGCCCAAAAGGGAATGGTATCGGCAGTGTCCTTGGAGTGGGAAAATTTTCTGACACCCATGCAGCAGCACACAGAACAGCAAGCGTGCAGATCCACCTCCAACACCGATCGCCTGGAGAAGATGGTCAAGGACTACATGTCAGATGGCATAGCTGTGTTGAACAATCCATCTGCACCCTTCAACTATTGGGTATCGAAGCTAGACACCTGGCACAAACTAGCAATGTACGCAATAGAGGTGCTGGCTTGCCCGGCAGCCAGCGTTATGTCGGAACGCTGTTTTAGTGCTGCCGGAGGCATCGTCACAGATCGGCGTATCCACCTCTCCACAGAAAATGCAGACCGTCTGACTCAAATTAAAATGAATCAATCCTGGATTGGAAACGACTACGCAACACTCCCGGACCCCAACCAAGTAACATGAACAATGAACATCTGTGATGGGTTAGCGTTTCCGGTCCCTGTTTATTGAACCTCTCATCTGTATTTAATTTATGACTGCATGGCGACAAAACGCAAATTGCTATCCGCACGCTTCTTGTCCTCATGCAAGGCCTGGGTTGTTGTGTCTCAAAGCGTGGCCTTCTCCTCCTGCGCCACCCTCCTCCTGTTCCATCACGTGTGCTGCTGCTGGGTTAGCGTTACCGGTCCCTTTTCCTGGAACCTCTTATATGTATTACATTTATGACTGCATGCCGACAAAAAGCATGTTACCTGTGCAAAGAAAACAGACATTTCCCGCATTTAAAAGACAGTTTTCCCTTTGAAACTTTAAAATCGATTTTCTCAAAAACTATAAGCTCTTTTTGCTAAAAATTTTTTCCTCTTGTACCCACTCCCAAGGTGCACATACCCTGTAAATTTGGGGTATGTAGCATGTAAGGAGGCTTTACAAAGCACAAAAGTTCGGGTCCCCATTGACTTCCATTATGTTCGGAGTTCGGCTCGAACACCCGAACATTGCGGCCATGTTCGGCCTGTTCGGCCCGAACCCGAACATCTAGGTGTTCGCCCAACACTAATTGGGGGCTGGGGTACAGATTTGTAGTTCTTGCTCCTTCTTATTGCTCTTGTACAGTTCAGTCATTTAAAGTGAATGAAGAAACCTAAAGAAGACTTGAAGTATTTAGAACAGCTAGTAGTTTAACCACTTAACGACCGCCCCCAGCCGATGGGCGGCGGCAAAGACCGGGCCCAAACGACCGCAATACGCCCATCAGCGGGGGCGGCTGCGGGAGTGGCTGTGCGGCGATCGCGTCATTCGTGACGCGATCAGCCGCCGGGGACTGGCTCCGCCCACCGTTCGTTGTAACCCGCCGGCCGTTCGGAAGCGCCGGCGGGTTACTAGCACCCGGATCGCCGCATGTAACAAGTATAATAGGCTTTGTAATGTATACAAAGCCTATTATACTGGCTGCCTCCTGCCCTGGTGGTCCCAGTGTCCGAGGGACCACCAGGGCAGGCTGCAGCCACCCTAGTCTGCACCCAAGCACACTGATTTCCCCCTCCCCTGCCCCCTGATCGCCCACAGCACCCCTCAGACCCCCCCTGCCCACCCCCCAGACCACTGTTTGCACCCAGTCACCCCCCTAATCACCCATCAATCACTCCCTGTCACTATCTGTCAACGCTATTTTATTTTTAAGTCCCTAATCTGCCCCCTACTCCCTCCTGATCACCCCCCCCACCCCTCAGATTCTCCCCAGACCCCCCCCAGACCCCCCCCCCCCGTGTACTGTATGCATCTATCCCCCCTGATCACCTGTCAATCACCTGTCAATCACCTGTCAATCACCCGTCAATCACCCGTCAATCACCCCCTGTCACTGCCACCCATCAATCAGCCCCTAACCTGCCCCTTGCGGGCAATCTGATCACCCACCCACACCAATAGATCGCCCGCAGATCCGACATCAGATCACCTCCCAAATCCATTGTTTACATCTCTTATCTCCTCTAAACACCCACTAATTACCCATCAATCACCCCCTATCACCACCTGTCACTGTTACCCATCAGATTAGACCCTAATCTGCCCCTTGCGGGCACCCAATCACCCGCCCACACGCTCAGATTGCCCTCAGACCCCCCCTTATCAATTCGCCCGTGCAATATTTACATCTGTTATTCCCTGTAATAACCCACTGATCACCTGTCAATCACCCATCAATCACCCCCTGTCACTGCCACCCATCAATCACCCCCTGGCACTGCCACCCATCAAACAGCCCCTAACCTGCCCCTTGCGGGCAATCTGATCACCCACCCACACCAATAGATCGCCCGCAGATCCGACATCAGATCACCTCCCAAATCCATTGTTTACATCTCTTATCTCCTCTAAACACCCACTAATTACCCATCAATCACCCCCTATCACCACCTGTCACTGTTACCCATCAGATTAGACCCTAATCTGCCCCTTGCGGGCACCCAATCACCCGCCCACACGCTCAGATTGCCCTCAGACTCCCCCTTATCAATTCGCCCGTGCAATATTTACATCTGTTATTCCCTGTAATAACCCACTGATCACCTGTCAATCACCCATCAATCACCCCCTGTCACTGCCACCCATCAATCACCCCCTGTCACTGCCACCCATCAAACAGCCCCTAACCTGCCCCTTGCGGGCAATCTGATCACCCACCCACACCAATAGATCGCCCGCAGATCCGACATCAGATCACCTCCCAAATCCATTGTTTACATCTCTTATCTCCTCTAAACACCCACTAATTACCCATCAATCACCCCCTATCACCACCTGTCACTGTTACCCATCAGATTAGACCCTAATCTGCCCCTTGCGGGCACCCAATCACCCGCCCACACGCTCAGATTGCCCTCAGACCCCCCCTTATCAATTCGCCCGTGCAATATTTACATCTGTTATTCCCTGTAATAACCCACTGATCACCTGTCAATCACCCATCAATCACCCCCTGTCACTGCCACCCATCAATCACCCCCTGTCACTGCCACCCATCAAACAGCCCCTAACCTGCCCCTTGCGGGCAATCTGATCACCCACCCACACCAATAGATCGCCCGCAGATCTTCTCTCCTCTAAACACCCACTAATTACCCATCAATCACCCCCTATCACCACCTGTCACTGTTACCCATCAGATTAGACCCTAATCTGCCCCTTGCGGGCACCCAATCACCCGCTCACACCTCAGAACGCCCTCAGACCCTAGCCCTGATCACCTCGCCAGTGCATTGCTTGCATCTATTTCCCCCCTCTAATCACACCTTGAGACACCCATCAATCACCTCCTGTCACCCCCTAGCACACCTACCCATCAGATCAGGCCCTAATTTGCCCCGTGTGGGCTCCTGATCACTCGGCCAAACCCTCAGATCCCCCTCAGACCCCCTTCCGATCACGTCCCCAGTGCATTGATTGCATCTATTTTCCCCTCTAACCGCCCCCTGAGACACCCATCAATCACCTCCTGTCACCCCCCTAGCACTCCTATCCATCAGATCAGGCCCAATACATCCTGTCATCTAAGAGGCCACCCTGCTTATGACCGCTTCCACAAAATTTGCCCCCTCATAGACCACCTGTCATCAAAATTTGCAGATGCTTATACCCCTGAACAGTCATTTTGAGAAATTTGGTTTCCAGACTACTCACAGTTTTGGGCCCGTAAAATGCCAGGGCAGTATAGGAACCCCACAAGTGACCCCATTTTAGAAAGAAGACACCCCAAGGTATTCTGTTAGGTGTATGATGAGTTCATAGAATATTTTATTTTTTGTCAAAAGTTAGAGGAAATTGGATTTTTATTGTTTTTTTCACAAAGTGTCATTTTTCACTAACTTGTGACAAAAAATAAAATCTTCTATGAACTCACCATACCCCTAACGGAATACCTTGGGGTGTCTTCTTTCTAAAATGGGGTCACTTGTGGGGTTCCTATACTGCCCTGGCATTTTAGGGGCCCTAAACCGTGAGGAGTAGTCTAGAATCCAAATGCCTCAAAATGACCTGTGAATAGGACGTTAGGCCCCTTAGCGCACCTAGGTTGCAAAAAAGTGTCACACATGTGGTATCGCCGTACTCAGAAGAAGTAGTATAATGTGTTTTGCGGTGTATTTTTATACATACCCATGCTGGGTGGGAGAAATCTCTCTGTAAATGGACAATTGTGTGTAAAAAAAATCAAATAATTGTCATTTACAGAGATATTTCTCCCACCCAGCATCTGTATGTGTAAAAATACACCCCAAAACACATTATACTACTTCTCCTGAGTACGGCGGTACCACATGTGTGGCACTTTTTTGCACCCTAAGTGCGCTAAGGGGCCCAAAGTCCAATGAGTACCTTTAGGATTTCACAGGTCATTTTGCGACATTTGGTTTCAAGACTACTCCTCACGGTTTAGGGCCCCTAAAATGCCAGGGCAGTATAGGAACCCCACAAATGACCCCATTTTAGAAAGAAGACACCCCAAGGTATTCCGTTAGGAGTATGGTGAGTTCATAGAAGATTTTATTTTTTGTCACAAGTTAGCGGAAAATGACACTTTGTGAAAAAAAACAATTAACATCAATTTCCGCTAACTTGTGACAAAAAAAAAAAATCTTCTATGAACTCACCATACTCCTAATGGAATACCTTGGGGTGTCTTCTTTCTAAAATGGGGTAATTTGTGGGGTTCCTATACTGTCCTGGCATTTTAGGGGCCCTAAACCGTGAGGAGTAGTCTTGAAACGAAATTTCTCAAAATGACCTGTGAAATCCTAAAGGTACTCATTGGACTTTGGGCCCCTTAGCGCAGTTAGGGTGCAAAAAAGTGCCACACATGTGGTATCGCCGTACTCAGGAGAAGTAGTATAATGTGTTTTGGGGTGTATTTTTCCACATACCCATGCTGAGTGGGAGAAATATCTCTATAAATAGACAATTGTGTGTAAAAAAAATAAAAAAATTGTCATTTACGGAGATATTTCTCCCACCCAGCATGGGTATGTGTAAAAATACACCCCAAAACACATTATACTACTTTTCCTGAGTACGGCAATACCACATGTGTGGCACTTTTTTGCAGCCTAACTGTGCTAAGGGGCCCAAAGTCCAATGAGCATCTTTAGGCTTTACAGGGGTGCTTACAATTAGGCACCCCCCAAAATGCCAGGACAGTGAACACACCCCACAAATGACCCCATTTTGGAAAGTAGACACTTCAAGGTATTCAGAGAGGAGCATAGTGAGTCCGTGGCAGATTTCATTTTTTTTTTTTCGCAAGTTAGAAGAAATGGAAACTTTTTTTTTTTTGTTGTTGTTGTCACAAAGTGTCATTTTCTGCTAACTTGTGACAAAAAATAAAATCTTCTATGAACTCACCATGCCTCTCACTGAATACTTTGGGATGTCTTCTTTCCAAAATGGGGTCATTTGGGGGATATTTGTACTATCCTGGAATTTTAGCCCCTCATGAAACCTGACAGGTGCGCAGAAAAGTCAGAGATGCTTGAAAATGGGAAAATTCACTTTTGGCACCATAGTTTGTAAACGCTATAACTTTTACCCAATCCAATAAATATACACTGAATGGTTTTTTTTTATCAAAGACATGTAGCAGAATAACTTTCGCGCTCAAATGTATAGGAAATTTTACTTTATTTGAAAAATGTCAGCACAGAAAGTTAAAAAAGTCATTTTTTTGACAAAATTCATGTCTTTTTTGATGAATATAATAAAAAGTAAAACTCGCAGCAGCAATCAAATAGCATCAAAAGAAAGCTGTATTAGTGACAAGAAAAGGAGGTAAAATTCATTTAGGTGGTAGGTTGTATGACCGAGCATTAAACCGTGAAAGCTGCAGTGGTCTGAATGGAGAAAAAGGCTCTGGTCCTTAAGGGGCGAAAAGACTGTGGTCCTGAAGTGGTTAAGATCACAAACAATTAAATGGCGAAATAAAAAAAACTGCTGAAAAATACACAGTAAATATATACATTTTACCTCTATGGCTAAAATTACATATTTATTTGTATTCAATAAATAAGGTCTAACCTGGTTATTATTTTTGACAAATAAAAGCTAATTGCAATCTGTGTAATAAAAATAATTTGTGTAAAAGACAGTTGACGCAAATGATTTGCATACTGAAAAGGTGTAATTGTTCATTGATAAATTACATTTCTTGCTGAAAAAAACATATAAAATGAGACAAAATAAAAACAGCATTCAATGGAGGTCCTGACATGTTTTGTAGCTCAATGACCACCTCCTTGGAGGATCTGAGAACCAGGTAGACAAATATGGCTATAAGAGGCAAATGTTCAAAGAGCAGTTAACTATAAACCAAAGAGGATTGGTCCATTGTGTACCCATAACTAGAAGGATTTTATATATATATATATATATATATATATATATATAAATATATATATATATATATATATATATATATATATATATATATATATATATATGTATGTATATGTATATGTATATATATATATATATATATATATATATATATATATATATATATATGTATATATATATATATATATATGTATATATATGTATGTATATATATATATATATATATATATATATATATATATATATATATATATACACACACACAGTGGGGTGCAAAAGTTTGAGCAACCTTGTTAAATCGTTGGTTGTTACGATAAAAAATCTCAGTTAAATATATCATATAGGAGACACACAGTGATATTTGAGAAGTGAAATGAAGTTTATTGGATTTACAGAAAGTGTGCAATAATTGTTTAAATAAAATTAGGCAAGTGCATACATTTGGGCACTGTTGTCATTTTATTGATTCAAAAACCTTTAGAACTAATTATTGGAACTCAAATTGGCTTGGTAAGCTCAGTGACCCCTGACCTAGACCCCTGACCTACATGCACAGGTGAATCCAATTATGAGAAAGAGTATTTAAGGGGGTCAATTGTAAGTTTCCCTCCTCTTTTAATTTCCTCTGAAGAGTAGCAACATGGGGGTCTCAAAAAACTCTTAAATTACCTGAAGACAAAGATTGTTCACCATTATGGTTTAGAGGAAGGATAGAGAAAGCTGTCTCAGAGATTTCAGCTGTCTGTTTCCACAGTTATGGAACATATTGAGTAAATGGAAGACCACAAGCTAAGTTCAAGTTAAGGCTCAATGTGGCAGACCAAGAAAAATATTAGATAGACAGAAGCGATGAATGGTGAGAACAGGCAGAGTCAAAGTTTTGCCTAGTTCAGTGGGGGTTGCTGCAATACTGACTTGTTTTGCAGCTCTTTTGGAGCTCCATTCCAATGTACTAGAGGAGTTTCTGTCCAGTCCAGAGGAGGTTGTAAAACCCCTATCTAGTTCGGTGCATACATCAAAAGATTTGTCCTATCCTGTAAATGCCCCTGAACATGATTTGTTAATAACCTTGCTAGAATCAGTGACATCTAAGTCTGATCCTGCATCCAGTAGTGAGAGTCCAGTAGCTGTGAAGCCTAGTCGTGATGATTTTCTGCCCAGTTCTGGTTTCGGTCCTATCATGACTAACTCTAAGGTTCGCAGTTCCTTGATATGCCCAGAAGTTTCTCTTGTACCAGTGTGCCCAGATGTGCTCTGTGTGCCAGAATGCCCAAGTGTGTCTAGTGTGCCAGCATACTCAGATGCTTCCTTAGTGGAGACATGTTCTGATATTGCCAACCTGCCTGCATGCCCAGAAATGGTTCCTGAAAGTCCTGATATTGATGTTGGTCCTTGAAACCCTAACTCTGGAATTGCCCTAGGTTCCATAGGGGTTCTTGATAGTTCTCCATGTGAACCTAAGGGACATTCTAACCTCTTGAGATCTCTAGGGAACTTCAAAGTGTTCTGTTAGATTTCCGAGGAAACTTGTCTTGGTGCCCTGGACTGGTTCAACAGTGGGCTCTGTGTCGGTAAGGACAGTTCCGGTGGGCATTGTAAAAGGTTTGGCATTCTTGGACAGTCCCTGGAGGGTGATGGGTATCGGGGGCTTTTTCCTGGAAATCACGGTTCTGATGGGTGTCACACTGGGGCTTGTAGTACTGATGGGCATGGTTCTGTAGGTTCTGGTTCCGATTGGTCCAGTGTTGGGGTGACTGATTCCGGAATTTGGTCTTGTCGGGCTGTCCCGACCTTCACGAATTATCACTTAGATCAGTTTGCTGGATTTTCTGCATTTGATTTTGTGGTTTGGGTGGTTCAAGAGAATCATGTCAGTTCCTATAGGCGTCTGGAAACTGCCTTTAAAGAAGGGGGGTACTGTCACGATCGCTTCTGCAGCATGTACTGCTGGCTACAGAGGTACTGCAGCCAGGCAGTTCTGATTCTTTTACATGCAGTTGCTGGCATAGTTCTGCATGCATTGCTTGTGATGGTCTGTCAGCTAGGGAATGGTAATCAAGCCAGCCTGCTTGTGACTGATTGCCATTCACCTGTGTGGAGATTTGCATCTCTGCTCTCATTGGATGACTTCAGTATAAAGGTTTGCTTCCTGCAAGCGTGCTCCGTCCATCATAGTTTCAGTCAGTCTAGGCTGTTACTGGGTCTCTGAACACTATGAAATTTAGTTCTTTGTATTGTTACTTTCTGGTTCAGTTTCTTGTGGAGTTACGTGATATATTTCCCACGGGGACATATATATGTACTCCTTCTAGTATAGAATTGTAGTATTGTATTGCCTAGCTTAGTTGCTGTATTGCTTCAGATCTAGCTAGTCTTCCTGATTTATGTTATACCGTATATACTCGCAAGCAAGCCGAATTTTTGACCCCCCAAAAGTGGGCAAAAAGTTGGGGGGTCGGCTTGCTTGCGAGTCTCGTTTTGGAAGGCCGCCTCCCCCCCGCCCCGTGTCCGCCGCTGCTATTAGCTTACTGAGCAGCTTCCTCTATTCCCCTCTCTGTCTCCCGGCATGTAAATAGCTCACAGAAGCTCGCTCCACGGCGGCTGCTGTGTGATGACAGGAAGCTGGAGGCAGAGCGGTTTCCATAGTAACGGCGATACACATCGCCGTTACAGGAAACCGCTCTGCCTCCAGCTTCCTGTCATCACACAGCAGCCGCCGTGGAGGGAGCTGCTGTGAACTATCTACATGCCGGGAGACAGAGAGGGGAATAGAGGAAGCCGCACAGTAAGCTAATAGCAGCGGCGGCCGCGGGGGGGGGGGGGGGGGGGGTTTGGGTGAGGCGGGGGCACTATACTAGGGCACTAAACTGGCTATACCGAGCACTATACTAGCTATACTTGGCCACTAAACTAGCTATACCGAGCACTATACTAGCTATACTTGGGCACTAAACTAGCTATACCGAGCACTATACTAGCTATACTGGGGCACTATACTAGCTATACCGAGCACTATACTACCTATGCTGAGCACTATACTAGCTATACTGAGCACTATACTAGCTATACTGGGCACTATACTAGCTATACCTGGCACTATACTAGCTATACCGAGCACTAAACTAGCTATACTGGGCACTATACTAGCTATACTGGGGCACTATACTAGCTATACTGGGGCACTATAGTACCTATACTGTGCACTATACTAGCTATACTGGGCACTATACTAGCTATACCGGGCACTTCACTAGCTATACCGGGCACTATACTAGCTATACCGAGCACTATACTAGCTATACTGGGGCACTATACTAGCTATACCGAGCACTATACTAGCTATACTGGGGCACTATACTAGCTATACCGAGCACTATACTACCTATACTGTGCACTATACTAGCTATACTGAGCACTATACTAGCTATACTGGGCACTATACTAGCTATACCTGGCACTATACTACCTATACCGAGCACTATACTAGCTATACTGGGCACTATACTAGCTATACCGGGCACTATACTAGCTATACTGGGGCACTATAGTACCTATACTGTGCACTATACTAGCTATACTGGGCACTATACTACCTATACCGGGCACTTCACTAGCTATACTGGGCACTATACTAGCTATACTGGGCACTATACTAGCTATACCGGGCACTATACTAGCTATACCGGGCACTATACTAGCTATACTGGGCACTACCTACCCATACTGGCCACTATACTAACTATACTGGGACACACTGGGGGGGGATCACACGGCCAGCATTTCCTACCCCCGGCTTATATGAGGGTCAATCATTTTTTCCTGGTTTTTCAGGAAAAAGTTGGGGGGTCGGCTTATATGCGGGTCGGCTTGCTTGCGAGTATATACGGTATATTGGTTTATCACCAATATATACATATTCTAGTCAGCGTTTGTTATTTTGCTAGGCTTGCGTCATATATTGGTTCATTGCCAATATATACGCATACTAGCGCGTCTGTTATTTTCCATATTGCGTTCGCGGATTATTGTATCACATTGATAGCTGTAATTGTAAATTCTTTGTGATACTATTGTGTGATTTATCTGTGCTCTTGTACTCTGCTTTGTGGTTTGCGACAATCTCCTGCGGAGGAGCGGCGAATCCTTCCAGTCCTGTTCTTGCGAAGTAAGCCATCGCTGCGGTCGCGATTGGCTGCTTCATTCCAGTCTGTCCTGTCTGTGGATGCTTGCTGTCACTGTGGCAGTGACTAGTTTAGCAAGCATTCATTCTGTCTAGTCTTGTGGGTTACGCAATCTCCTGAGAAGGAGCGGCGAATCCTTCCAGTCCTGTTCTTGCGAAGTAAGCCATTGCTGCGGTCGCGATTGGCTGCTTCATTCCAGTCTGTCCTGTCTGTGGATGCTTGCTGTCACTGTGGCAGTGACTAGTTTGGCAAGCATTCATTCTGTCTAGTCTTGTGGGTTGCGCAATCTCCTGCGAAGGAGTAGCGAACCTTTCCAGTCCTGTCCTTGTGAGGTAGCCATTGCTGCAGTTGCTATTGGCTACCTTACTCCAGTCTGTCTTATATCTGTCTGAATGTTCGCTATCACAAAAGTAGCGCAACATCGCACTGCGCTGCCATTGCGTATTATCGGAAGCCCAGAGCTGCAGTTGCTCTGGGCAGCCTGTGTGGCCTCTTCCATTATCCTGCTCTTAGCCTAGTTGCGCTGGGTGGTCAGAAAGTATGCCCCCCCAGCATTACACAAAGTAATGGTAATGGTATTGTAATCAGTCCATAAAGAAAAGAGGAGGAATCTCAAGAGAAGAAGTGAATAGGGGCTGCCACGGTGTGAATAGACTCATCCTGACCTTCTACTGCATTGCTTAGATGTGATCATTAATTGGTCATTGTAAGGCACATAGATAATAACTAAAACAGCCAAGAAGTAAGCAATACACGTTAGAGTTAATAAGTGTGGTTCCCAGTTGTAACGCGACTCTTGTTGCATAAAGACTATGTAGAAGTAATCTTATATGAAGCATGCTCCAGACAAATACCAAGGATCTCTTTGCCAAGGCAAACAGAAACTGAGAATCTAAACCCGTTATGAACTCTTGCCAACAAAATCTGAGTTATGAACAGATTAGTATCTAGTTTAGTTTTATCTTATATAGAGCTTCTTTGAATAATGCCATGTTTTACAAGCATAGAAAGAATTTGGGAAATTTAGCATTCTTTATCTTTAGTCATCATTTGTAGATGGATGCATGTGCAGTTGATGTCATCACTAAAATGCTCTGCAAGAGGTACATGTTAGCGGACTGTTTAGGAAACCAGAACTTCCCAAAAGCATATATCTTGAAGTATTCAGGCTCATTTGTTAATAAAAGTATGAATGCCAAACTCAGAGAAAGACTCGCAGCCACAAGTTGTTGCTATTGTGCACTCCAGAAAACAATAATCAGCAGCAATACGTTAAAAAAATAAGGTTAACATTATATAAGGCCAATAAGAACAGTAATACTATGTAGAGCAGGGAGATGATTACTAAACAACGAACTAGATAAAACCTTGTAAGTGCTTGAGAGAAAGATCATTCAGAACATTTTCGAAGCAATGTTGAAGGATGGGAGACAGAGAAGAGAGCAGACAGAGCATGTTATATGATAATTCTGATTTAGTAGTTGAAGTTAAATCATACCTGAAGTGACATTTGACATGATGAGAACAACATAGGTACCTATAATACTAGCTCTAATAAGACATTGTTTGAAGTTTCTTTCTGTTTTCTCATACATCAAGTGTTAAAAAAAACTAGAGTTGTTATCTATGCAAATTATTTTGTCAAACAGTCCAGTTTCTGAAAAGTAAATAGAACCCAAAAGAAAACTGAGAAAACGTTGTAGTGCTGGAAAGTTCAATAGGTCATTGCTTCTGGGTTTTTTTCAGCTCAGCAAGGCGAATTTAACAGGGCTGCTGTTTAGAATTCAGTCTTACAATAAAGTCCTTAAACTGAATATAAAAATATGAGAATCAGTTCTATGTTCTCAAAAAAAAAAAAAGGTTGGAGAGGAATGTGGGAGAGACCGTAACGTATAATAGTAAATTTATGACACAGGGATTAAGATTTTTTTTTTCATAATCAAAGTTTTTATTAATGCAATTACAAAAAAAATACATCAGTATAAATATTGCTATAAAAATATAGGTACAACAATACATCCACTCCAATACCAAATAAACAAGAAAAAGGAGAGAACATCATCTAACCAGAGAAAGGGGGGGGGGAGAGAATAATTATGGCACTTTCCACCACCCTTGACCTAACTATCCCCCCAACATCTAGAAGGCCGTTAGCATAGAGGAGTGGTCCACTGCCGACCCATGGAAGGGGAGAGAGAAGAGAAACAAGAAAGGAAGAACAAAAAAAAAGGAGAGGGAAAGAAAGTGAGAAGGAAGGGGGGGAGGGAAATGCGTATCAGTATTGTTATCTCAGATTGATGTTTAGCGCCTAAAAAGGCCATCCCAATCTACACCTAGTCACCAATAGTGGTCACTGTCCCAAGCCTCTCTCGATATTCCAACCATGCTGCCCATTGGCTGTGGAACTTGGCCATTTGGTTCTGTGCCAACAAAACCAGTTCCTCCATCCTCATTGTGTCATTAAGGGCTTCAACCAGATCTATAACCCCCAATTTGGCATCCATTTTCCAATTTTTGGCTATCAGATACCTGACTGAGCTCTTTAGATGCCCCAGGATAGAGCCCTTTGTGTGTTTTATTGTCCCAGGATACATGGAAAGTAGCTCGATCTCCGGAGAGTGAGATATTTGATATGAATTCATTTTTTCAAACCACCCAAATGCTACTCTCCAAAGATGAGATATACTATGACAACTCCACCACATGTGTTTGTAATCCCCTGTTTTTTTCCCACATCTCCAGCAAGCATCTGACACCCCTCCCGCCATCGGGAGATCTGAGCTGGGGTGCAAAACCATCGGGTCAGAAGCCTATAGTTCTTTCCTGTACTTTACATGACCTAGAGGATCCATGCGTCAGGGCCAATGCCGTTTTCCAATCCCTAGATGAGAACTGTTTACCTAGATCTGCTTCCCATTGTACTTGGATGTGATTAAGCTGGCAGGGAGAAATATCCAGAAGAATTTTATAAATTTTTGATAGAACATGGTCTGGGCAATGTTAATTGACGCATAGGTTCTCAAAGGCCGTGCAGCTTCTCCTTATCTGAGATAGTGGAGAAAGTGTTTTAATAAAGCTACATAGCTGTTGATATTGGAACCACTCCAACAAATCCGGACTGCTGCTATTTTTAGGCAACAGGTCCTTGATGGCAGGAATGGGCCCATTTACCAAGAGTCTCCGCATTGTAGGCCAGTCCCTTCTATCAAGGCCCATAAAGGTCCTGGCTATAACTGCGGGAAGGAATCCCATATTATCAAAAATTGGAGTTAGAGGGCTTGGTATAGATGATAAAAGGGGTGGAAAATCCTGAACTGACAGTAGACCATCCCAGTTTTGCAATACATTTCTTACCAATAAGGGAATAAAACCTAGAGACCTCCTAAGACACACAGGGATCCAGAGCAGGGCCCTAACGTCTAAGTCCATAATCTGCGATTCTAATTCAACCCATTGTTTCGCCTCGCAGCTATGACTCCAGTCTACTATATGGGATGATGCAATAGCCCTATGGTACCGTTTCATGTCCGGTAGGCCCAATCCTCCCCCTTGTCTACCTTTTGAAAGCAAGATGACAAGAATAATTATACTGACATTTGTGTGCCACAGCAGTGGCACGCCAGTAGGCTGGTGGGGCAAACAAACCCAAACTCACTCAGGTTTAAAAATCCCTCTCTGTAATGATGGACAAAAATACCCTCCACACAAGGTGGTATGATTATGTACCGTTTGGTTCAGAGGCATCAAACTGAAATACAATTTTTAAAAACAATTTAAAAATAGAAGAGGTAAAGGTAAACTTACCTCCTCTCGTGGAAAATAACTCAATGGTTAGGTTAAGAACTGTAATTTTTATGGTCCAAATAAACAAAACTCTCATAAATAGGGATATAGAAAGAGCAAAATCTCTAATGAGCCATAGTAGAGCCTAGCACCTCAATTCTATGATATATTTACCTTTAGTAAGCTATAAACAGAAGAGAGCTGCCTATTGCTTAGCACCTTCTATTATACTGGCACCTTGAGGACACAGGTAATGTATACATGTATCTATTTATAGCACAAAGTGGTGGGAGGGTAAATGTTGCACTAATACTCTTGTACCTAGCAATAGGTACAAGAGTTTTCTATTACCAGTCTCATCTCATTTCAAAATACAGAGAGATGAAGTAGTGAAAAATAAGTAAAGACTCCTTTATCCAGACCAAAAAAAGTGAAAGGAGAGATAGCAATTGGTGCATGGCAGGTCAAGAATAGTACTGCCGGGTGTGAGGTAAATACTCACGTATGTAAGTTTTAATTAGTGTATGTGAGAATCTGCTCAGCTGCCTGTGCAGACAGGCAGCGTTTTGACCACTGTTCACGTCTGCATTCTGCAGGTCTCTTTAAGAGAGACCTTCTGTCAATTGTGCAGCTTGTGTTGCTGAGGAATTTGCATACATTAGTCATGCAAATCCCTTACCTGTCTTCTTTTGATGACTGGCACTATAAAAGCATTCTGCTCCCAGAATGATTTGCTGGACATTTCCCTTTCATGGTCTGTTCCTGATGGACACTCCTGGAGTGTCAGCCATTCCCGTTTGTTAAAGTTATCTTAGTGTAATTCGTGGGAATGCACTAGGCAGGTTCCCTAGTGCAGTTAGGATTGCATTATCTGTTTTGCCTGTTCCGTCTGTCTTGTGTTTGGATCGCACAAGCCCTAGCGTTAGCGGCTGTGGATCCTTCTGATTGAGTCTGGAGTGTAGGTTGGAACAGCGGTTGTTTCTGCCTACCTCATCTGTTCGGTCTGCCGTGTGTTTGGATCGCACTCGCCCTAGCGCTAGTGCTGTGGATCCTTCTGTTCTGTCTCCTGGGATCGCGCTAGCCACTTTCCGCTAGTGCTGTGAATCCTTCTGTTCTGCTACTCTGTACCTGGATCGCGCTAGCCACTTTCGCTAGTGCTGTGGATCCTATCTCTCGCTTGTCCCTGTTTTCGTGTGTCTGTCTTGTCTGATACGAACGCTTGCTGTAGGCTCGGTGAGGTAACCGTTAAGCAAGCGCTCGCGTTCTCTGTTTCGTGTTTGTCTGTCTTTGGTTAGTTAGGCGTGCTTGTCTCTGTTGTGCGTAACACGCGGAGACCGCGCACGAACGCTTGCACTGTTGCGAATGAGTGCGGTGTTCGCGTTCAGCTAGTGTTTGTTATTTTCCTTATCTTTCTCTTTGTATGATTTTCTGTGCCTTTGCTACCCTTGTGCGCTGTCCTGCTCTGTCTTGTGTCTCTATCGGCAATCGCCAATCTTGCGATTGCGTTCCCACTTTGTTTCCGCTGTTGTGTGTTCACTGTCGCTGGATGGCGGCTAGTTTGGTGCACACACATACATCCTGTCCCTGTGCTCTTTCTCTTTAAGGGCTCTTCAGCCCCGTTTATCGGGTTCTGTACAATTCCCATCTGGCATCTGTGGCTGTGCAGTGGTGGTGTTCGCCTGCACTCCGCAGCGCCATCTGCTGGTGGGAATTGCCCTCTGCGGGTGCATAGCACCTAGCCTGGGTTTCCCAAAATTATACGCTGGTGGAGGGTTTTCGTTGTGTCAGTGCGCGTCTTGTGCGCTGACCACAAAAACGACCCCGCCATCGTTACAGTGTAAATAGGAATCGGCAACTTAAATGGAGCTTATATTGGAAGAAACTTGGGGGACAGTGTCAAGCTGGCCACTAACGGACCAATTTCTAGCGAAAAATCGTTCGAGCGATCAGAAATTCTGATCGGATTGGTTGTAAATAATCTCCATTGGTGGACACAATCGATTATAAACGAGTGAAAAAAATGCCGCCCAAATTAATTTTCGTTGAAGTAAAATTTGGATTTTCTTGTTGGTTGTGATAGATAGGAAGCAAAGATTGGTTCGTTGATGGTGTAGTGAACGATTTATTACAATATTTCACTTCTGATCAGAATTTCTCGCTAGATTTTTTGCTAGAAATTGGACCGTTAGTGGCCACCTTCAGACAACTACACGGTATAATGACATACACACACCTTAAATCAGAGGTCCCCAAACTTTTTTGGTCAAGGGACAGGTCAACATACTTAAGACTGCCGGGGGGCCAGAACATACATAAAATGATGTTGAAAACATTTCAATGAATCTAAGTATTGATTCCCCCCCATCATGTCTGGAGGAGAACTCCCAGCAGCAGTCAATTATTCATGTGTCGCTCGAAGAACGTCTTTGTGCACCAGACAGCGAAGCATACACAGGTGACAACCTGCCGTCCAGTTGGACAGCAGTGTCACCTGATGCAGAATTGGATTGGTAGACAGCAAATCACTGTTAACTGGCTTCTATAGTATGTGGATGGGTGATGCCAGCACTGTTATTTTATATTCGAGTAGCCAATATTTAAAGGTACAGTGGGCTGCATCTATAAGATACACAGTTTGTGTTTGGGGGGGCAGTTTGAGGACCACTGCCTTAGATGTTCATCTCCGTAAATGATCATTTATAATCATCTTGTGTAAAAATGGATATTGGTGTCCCCTGACATCATTGATTAAGTCATTATTTACCATGTTGGATTACTAACAACTGACTTCTGTTGTTCTTGCAGAAACTCCTATGTTCTTGTGAAAACTTTCCCCCCACCTTCCCCCCACCCTCCTCAAAGAACAGAACAATTTCTGTACAGTGATCACAGCTAAACTTTCACATTAAAAGATCCTTAATGATTGTCTCTAATGATGTTTTTAGGCCAACAATACCAGCACCATAAGCGTCTGCATAGATGGTAATCCGTATCCATGCACAAGTGGGTAAGTACATTGCGATGTATCATCCTGACAGAACAACAGAAGAAAGTTCTCACCACAGAAGAACAGCGTACTGAAATATATAGCTAACAAGACAGATTCATTTTATGCATATTCAGTAAAGCTGCACTAAGAGGGCAGTAAACAACAGCATTAAATCAGATTTATTTTTTACTAAATTCATATAACGGAGAGATTAATTTGTATCGGTTGTTTTGGATTACCGAATAAGTAGTAAGCTGTGACAATAATGCAATCTTTATGCTTTCTGCTCTGGTTGCATTTCACAAGATGCCTTTTCTTTATGGTATCAAGTGTACTAAATGAGAATTTAAATGTAGCAATGCTGAACGAGACACACAAATATCAGTAAAATAATGTAACAAGCTATTATAGCAATGAGGAAGTCTAGGAGCAGAGAGGATGCCAGCTCCGGCATAGAGTTTTATAGCAGCTTAGAGGCCTTGCACCTGTGCCTGCAAGATGAAAGAGAGCCCAATAACAGATGGTGCTCATCTATTAAGCAGGACAAGAAGTTTCTCTTATATGGAGGTCAACTTGTCCCATTTCATGTCATTGGCACTTGGCATACAGGATTATTATCTAGTGCCTGTTATGTTTTGTCTTTGATGTTGTCAATTGTCCTTTCAGCACAGTTTCCATCTCCAGATTCCTGTGGGTAACACCAACTCTTAGAGTGTCCTGCTGGGTTTTTTTATCATCCGTTATAAATATCCTTTATTCTCAACACAGTTCTGTATTGTATATTGTGAGCTAAATCAATTTTGGTACTTTCTAACTTCAAATTACAAAAAAAAAAGTTGCACATAGCTCAACTCTTACTGCTTCCCTATTTTCTGATGCCAAGAGATTTTTCCACTAATTGTAGATGTTAATGGTGCTTTTCTGGAATAAAACGGCAGAAAAGCCCTTCAGTCCAGCTCCATGCACAGCAGTTAGTGCTTCCCACCCTTTGGGAGTCACGGAAAGCCTCTTCAGCACAGCGGATATCTCACCACTTGTCTGTTTGTTCCGCACAGCTGAAAGCCAACAAAGCTCTCCAGAAGCCTTCAGAAACCCATTGAAATATTTTGTTCTAGTGCTGATTAACACCTGATAATGTACTACCAATCAGTATATTTTATTCTCAGAGGGGATCTTCTATAAACTATGCAACTGTGTACACTCAGGGGTGTAGCAATAGGGGTTGCAGAGGTTGCGACCGCATCGGGGCCTTATATAATTGTAATAAATGATTTAGGTTCGCCATCATACTACAATTCCCACAATCTTACATTTTCTATGTAATATGAGGGACCATTCAAAGGATATTCACTAAGTTTACCCTTTTACTACACAGATTTGCAAAGATTGAACAATCAAGATTGTATCATTAGTGGGCACCTTAAGGTGTTCATAGATAGGTTATTGTAGTAGTTTACACCAGGGCTGTGGAGTCGGTCCAAAAATCCACCGACTCCGACTCCGACTCCGACTCCTCAGTTTAGAATTCCACCGACTCCGACTCCGACTCCACGACTCCGACTCCTCTAATTTGCATATTACAATTTTGTTGATTAAAAGTATGTAACATGAAATTCGTCTCTTAACTGCCAACGCTTAGGAATTTTACAAGACAACTGAAGTGAGAAGGATATGTAGACTACTATATTTATTCCCTTTAGACTAAAACTAGTCCTTGGTAAGAGTACTTGTAAAAGGTACAAACCGGAACAAAGAACCTCTATCAGGCCCTAGGCAATGTAAGTGTGGGTACATGTAAGAATGATGTGCAGGTACTCTGCAGGGGAATGAGGAGATTGTAAACAGACAACACCTCTGTGTTCAATGTGCACAGCATTCTCAGTGGATTCCCTGCAGCTCTGTGGGGAGTGCATATGTAGAGTATAGTACTACTGTGTAACAAAGTAAACCTGAGACAGATGAAATTAAAGTTTTATACATACCTGGGGCTTCCTCCAGCCGCCTTCAGGATAATCAGTCCCTCGATGTCCTCCTCCACCACCTGGATCTTCTGCTATGAGTCCAGGTACTTGAGCCAGTCAGGCGTAGTGCGCATGCACACACTCCGCCGCCAGGAGCATACTACACCTGTGCAGCACTATTGCGCAGGTGCAGAATGTTCCTGGCTGTGGGAGCGGCATGCGACCGGACAGCGCTGACTGGCTGAATTACCAGGACTCATAGCAGAAAATCCGGGTGGTGGAGGACAGCGAGGGACTGATTAGCCTGAAGGGGGCTGGAGGAAGCCCCAGGTATGTATAAAACTTTACTTTTCATCCATTTCAGTTACCCTTTAATTTGTAGTCACCAAACCAAATTTTAACAACATATCAAATTATTTGATTTCATCAGCAAAGGGAGTGCATACATTTGCATAAATCAGCATCAATGCAGAATTATTTCCATCTCGTTGACCATCTCTATTAGTGACACAGCTACACATCAGGCTTTATTCTTACAGCATAGATGTTATTTAGTATATATGAGATTCCTGTGTACACATCATATATACAGTCACAATCAGATATGTATATCTGACCTTAAAAATACGGGGACTGCTTTATTGAAGCAGCACAAGTAACTAATTTTGACTGGTTTATTTCATTTTTGTGGACTAAGCACAGCTATTACTGTATATATACTGTATATATACATTATTTTTAATGACTATTATCTGAGAAATAGAACATTTTATCATATTTTCTATTTTCATTAGTTACAAATTCATTAGGAGTCGGAGTCGGAGTCGGTGCATTTTTTCCCGACTCCGACTCCAGGCACCCAAAATTGCCCGACTCCACGACTCCGACTCCACGACTCCGACTCCGACTCCACAGCCCTGGTTTACACAGCAAAGTTACAGCCCAGTGATGCAACAAATATATAAGTATATATGTGAGTTTCTTAGCACACATCAGTGTAAAGAAACATTAGGGGAGAGAGATATCGAAAGTTTGTTAATTGATTGCCTTCATTTCTTACTCTGCCATCTCAGTGTACTTGTTGAACTATTCTACTACCCACAAAATAGAGAGGTGCCACTTGACCTAAGCAAGGCTATAGATTTGAGGAGCTGACTCCACAGAACATACCTTATGGGTGGTAGCCACTGCCATTCAATTGGTGTACACGAATCCTGCCACTGGTATCACATGACAAGAGATGGCAAAAGCTGGCCAACGGGTACATGGGAAGGTACAAAAACAGTTGGACACAGGTACACTTTAAGATGCAGCATACATGATCAGATTTGGGGCATTGCAGCATAAGCAATTTTTGATCACTCCACTGTGCAGGCAAAATACCCATACTGCTCTCCAGCTTCACATGGTGTCACAAGTTCACAACTAAAATTAACAGAATACCCAAGCAGCTCGGGGTGACCTAGAACCACTAGGAAATTATAGGGGACTAAAAGAGACCAAAAAGCCCTCCTACTAAAAATCCAACGTTCAGTGTAATTGCCTTCTTAACCACAGTTGCCCACATAATGCTGAATTATCAAAAATACCTTCTGTTTTAAGAAGATAAATTACACTAAACAAAATGGACTGTCTGGGGCTTGTTACACGAGTTAGTGGGATAGAAATAAATAACAAAAGATTTTCATAGTTCCAGACTCATTTGTTTCAGCTGCTGAGATCCGTTACAGAGAAGTGGCAAATGTTGCATTCCGGATGAAATGAGAATCAGTGTTATTCTACAGTCTAAGCCTCTGACACAGCATCTCATTGTCCTATACCCCATTTATGCCAGCGAATGTTTATGCTTCTCTTTTTATTGGATGCAGAGGTTACTATGCAAAACTCTGTCCCAGCATGCTTATCATTGAGCTAAATAACAGATAATAGTGCATTGGCATAATGTCCTTAACAGCACAACACGGTATTTTCCCATGCTGATCAATTCCTCCCATTTACGAAGATTATAAACGTTTCCTCCTGCCTTGAATGTGAAAAAAAATGTAGTGACCTTGCAGCTTCAGAATAGTTAGCTGATTTTTGGGTATTGTTGTCGCTGTGTGAAGCCATGAAAAATAGCAGTAATACAACACAATGATTTAAAAGTCACCTTAGCAGCAATTTCACTTAATGGTACCTGCACCAAAATGTGTTCTGTTATAGATCCCAAAAAAACAATCATTAGAAGACTGCAGAGTCCAAGATTTTACATTTTAGGAGGAAGCAGGAGGTGAATGTGTTTGGCTCTGATACCAGCCACTTAAAAATCTGTCGTTTTTTTTTTTTTTTAATTATTACTCCTGGGTTTTTTTCTCTATAACTTTTGTTCAATGGCACAAAATCTCTTAAATAAAAATCTATCCTGATGTTTTACAGTGGAAATCTAACTTTTTTTTTTAATTTTCAAAAAATTAACAATTAAAATTTTTTCTCTCCTTGGCCCTATTCAATTAACTTTTCTCCCAAGTTTTCTCTTAGAACATCACTTTTTATCTTCTTTAGGCCACCTCAGGAGCTGGGAGCGCTGCCAATGTGAAGGGTTGGAGCCAAAGGAAGAGGGAGAGACTGAGCAGATACACGATCGTTAAAAGGCCAAAAAGTTGCAGACCCATAGATGCAGTAGCATCCTTACACCACTGCTATCGGGGGTTAATGGAGGGACATAAAGGCAACCTTATAATACTAACTGGGGGTGATGAGCGTGGTACAAAGGCTACCTAATACTGAGTGATATATATTTTATTTTTGTAAAAAAAATTTTTGGGGGGGGCGGACAATATTTTGCTATGGGGCCGGGGTGATTTCTAGCAATGTCCCTGATAAGAATGATGTGATTAGCATACGGTTCAGAGTCAACATTGGCCAATCTGCTGGTTGCAGAGCTGGATTAAGGCCAAATGGGGCCCTAAGCAAAGTAGCAGATTTGGGCCCCCCTCTCTCAACCCCCTCTGCCCCCCCCCCCTTCCTTCATAATGTCATAATCGATCTGAGGGTACCTTTGGCTTCTTGCACCCATTACTTCTACCACCTATTGTCCCAGGCCAAAGTCTGTAAATCTATCTCATACTCCTTGGCAATGAACAGTTGCCTGCCTCCTGTACTCACTACTGTCAATGGCACCTGTGCTCTCTCACTGAGCATGCCTGAGGTGCGTTACGGAGGAGGGAGGGGGCCAATGAGGTCAGCAGCGTGAGCGAGCACGCTCATGTGTGCAGGTGAGGACTGAACGTTTTGGCCTGTGGCGGAAACACAGCCTAGAGGCTTCCCACAGCCTTCCTGTCATGGCTGCCCCAGCCCAAATGCATACATTTATTGTGTGCAAATAGATCTATAATAATGCAAACCAATAATACGTTCGAGTTCTGTGTGCCCATACACTCATCTATTTTTCAATTTGATTGCTTGCAGGAATTGATCCCCTTAAAATTTCCGATCACATTTCGATCAATTTTAACCAAAAAACGAATGAAAGAGTTGATCAGATGGGATGGAAAATTTAGGTCAATTGGAGGCGGGTCAGTGGTAGGTCTATGGTAGGTCTATGACCTAAAGTGTTGCGCTACATCAAAGAGTATAATGCTGCAGTTTATCAGTTTTTAATAGACTTTAAAGTACACATGCTTTAAAGTCAATGGGAATTGGTAATATTGGTAATATAAAAAAAAACCTGAGTCTGCCAGGAGAAAAGCATGATATAAATGTTCAGTGTCTTATACTGTACATACTGGGGGTAGCAGGAATCCTCACACACTGGAGCTAGTTTGCTATTAGTACAGGCACAGAGTAACAGCTTATACTGTACATACTGGAGGCAGCAGAGATCAGCACAGGCTGCAGCTAGATTACTATCAGTACAGGCACAGAGTACCAGCTTATACTGTACATTCTGGAGGTAGCAGGGATCAGCACACACTGCAACTAGTATTATCAGTACTGCCACATAGTAACGTCTTATACTGTACATACTGGAGGCAGCAGAGATCAGCACACACTGCAGCTAGTTTACTATCAGTACAGGCACAAAGTAACATCTTATACTGTACATTCTGGAGGTAGCAGAGATCATCACACACTGCAGCTAGTTTACAATCAGTACAGTCAGAGTAACACTTTATACTGTACATACTGGAGGCAGCAGAGATCATCACACACTGCAGCTAGTTTACTATCAGTACAGTCAGAGTAACACCTTATACTGTACATACTGGAGGTAGCAGAGATCAGCACAGACTGCAGCTAGAAAACTATCAGTACAGGCACAGAGTACCAGCTTATACTGTACATTCTGGAGGTAGCAGAGATCATCACACATTGCAGCTAGTTTACTATCAGTGCAGGCACATAGTCACAGCTGATACTGTACACATTAGAGGTATTAGCGATTAGCACACATTGCAGCTAGATTACTATCAGTACAGGCACAGAGTAACAGCTTATACTGTATATAATTGAGGTAACAAAGATCAGCATATATTGCAGCTAGTTCACCATCTACGGTGGTGAGTTGGGCGCAGGGTGAGCTGAATGACGGCTTACCCTGCTGCTGCCGCTAAATAGGATTCCCCCTCCAAGTCATAGCAACTTGGAGGGAAAAGTAATTTGGGGTCCGCCGAGGGTCAGTACCTGAATCACCCTGTGCACATGCCGCGGACAGTGCCGAACTCATTAGCTACACTTCAGGTGCCGAGATCAACTGTTTATTGGTGTCACCCCTCTCTTCCCTACTGACCTCCACCCACACCAGACTGAACAAAACCATGTGCGACTATGGGATGGGGAGGGAGGCGTGGATTAAGGGGGGGGGGGCACTTCTATGATTAAATCAACCACACTTTAATATTGAAGGGGGGAGGGGGTGAAAGAGGGGTGCAACATTGGACACAAGGGAGGAGGGAGGGGGAAACATTCTCTATGTAAGTACATAATATATGCACATACATTTACACACAGACACACATACTGTACATCACACACACACACACCATACATTTATACTGTGCACAGATACTCCACACATACAGCACACAATGCATACATATAAGCAGCGATTTATACACAGGTCCATACATATGCACACATACAGCACACATTGCATACATACGGCAGCACCTCCAACTCACAGCACACAATGCATACACACAAGCAGCCACCATTCATACACAGATCCATACACATACACATGCACACATACATACAGCAGCACCTGAGCTCATAGCATTATGTCACGCTGTTTCCCCTGCACGTGTGTCAGTGCATCTCTCCTCTTCTCTTCCTAGTGTCTTCACTTTCCCAGGGGAGGAGAGAGCTGGACCTCCTCACATTCCAGACTCTGCAGTTCTCAGCTTATTAGTCCGCAGAGCTGGAGCTGTAAATGCTGAGCAGGAAGGAATGGGAAATGTAGATCAGGGTCCAGCCTGATCTAAGAGTCTATTTAATTTTACAGCTAGCAGCTTGTTGCAAACCCCCTCCCCGCTGGTGAAAGTGGTTTGTCCCCGCACACACTGCACTGGCCAATGTCTTCTGACAGGACGGCAGCAGGGCCAAGGACAGCGGGCAGCGATGGTCTGAGGCTGCAATGGGGAGGCAGCGGGGACGGTGGGCAGAATAGCACAAGGCAGGCAGGCATGACGCCACTTTGTGTCACTCATGCAGCGTATGATGCACAACTGCACACTAACACTCTGCGAGCTGAGGTGGAGACTGGAGCGTCTGTTACCATAGCAACAGCGACGCTCAGCCTCACTCAGCTCATATCGGGAAAGGAACAGCGCTGTGGCAGGCCAGGGCCAGGCAGGAAGGGGGGTCTGAGGAGATGCGTACTTGCCGATGGGGCCCCTAACAGCAGCGGTAGCAGCAGGGATTAAAAATATTACGGATGGAGGCTCACAGGGTCCTTTAGACCCTCAACAGGCCCTAAGCTAATGCTTGTAGTGCCTGCTGGATGATCCGGCCCTGGCTGGTTGTATTACCACAGATCAAAGGCTCTTCCTGTTGTTGAACATGCTCCATTCCAAAAGAAGTAGTGAATAAAACCTCATAAGGGTCTCCAACTGACCTTTACTAGCCCCTCCCCAGCAGAAATGGGGGGTGCCTTGTAAAGGGAGAGGTAAAGTCTTCTCTTCACACAAACAACAGTGCCCATGATGGGTGGGCATGGGAGTTCTTTAGACACCACTGGCCCAATGGGGTGCTCAGTGATTATTTAAACAGTGCTGACTGAAATTGAACAAAGGACTCCAGTACTTCAAATGAGAGTGCTGTCCACTGTGCACCTATTCCCCCCAGACCGAGAGTCCATTTCTACTGAGAACTAGACAATGAATCCTGACGTAATATGAAACAGACCTGTTCTACAAACCAACAATATCCAAACAATAAGGGAAACATTTTATTGGAGATGGGCTTCTAGCAACTCTACAAAAAACAGTTTTTGTGCCAATGGAAGCCTAATCAGATGTAAATTAAAGTGACAGGATACTTAACAGCTGGCAGTACTCTAAACCCAAACAACAGAAGAGCCATATCCAATTTGGCACAGTTGTGTTTCCTCCAGTATCATATTGCATGTCCTTGTCATGTAAATGAGCCCACAGCCAACTGTCCCATGCTGATCACAAGAAATATATTCTTTATTCGTTGTTAATCAGTGCCTGTTATTTGTCAATCTAGTATTTCATTTGTCCTCCATTTATTGTTATTTCCCTGTGGTAATCAATCTGCACACTTCATTAAGTGCTAACTGATAGTGGAAGCTCTATGTTTATATTTTGTTAAAACTTAGTTTGTTTAAGAATGAATTGCTATTGACAATGATGATGCTGATGGCATAATTATTTTAGCAGCAAGATGCATTGTGGACAAAAAGTCATTAACTGTGAGCTTGTTGGGAAATCCTTTCTCTGTGCATATTTGATTTTGTAAGTGAACCCTTATCACAGACTTGAGGGTATAACCAAATTTACCTGCGCTAACTCAACGTGATGAGGCAGAGTGGTTTGTGAATGCAGATAGGCACCCAGTATAACAAGTTAGAACTCTTTACTGAAGGAAAACATGCAGAGATACAACATACACCACAATCAGGAAATGCTGGTTATTTAGAACAGAGAGGAACACACAGAGAATACAGGAAATAACAATCCCATAAAGATCATCACTACATTTTACACATAGTGACATCTCGTGGTTGTTTTACTATACTTCTATGAATCAGAATCAGATTTTTTTTTCCCCAAGCACGACTGGGTCATGCCCGGAATTGGGCTTGGCACGTACAGGGTACTGATACACAATATAGTTACAGATACAGGACAGGACTTGCAGTAGGAAAAGAACATTAACAGAATACAGAACATTATATAACCTTTATGCAGAGGGAGACAATGTGGCATAAGTTACAATACAAAAACAACCGAAAGGTACGCTTGAGCTGGAGCGCTGTCTATGTGCAGAGTGTTTCAGTGCGTCATGGTATTGTGGAGTGGGGATGGGCTTTTCCATGGAGAAAGTTCAGGAGGTTGACAGCCGAGGGAAAGAAACTGTTCTTATGTCTTGAGGTCCTGGTGTAGATGGATCAGAACGGGAGCTTCCGGCTCGAGGGGAGCTGATTAAAGAAGCGGTATACTATACTGTTTTACTATAGTTTAGGTAATAATAATGTTCATACTTCAAACAGAAGGAACACCATTACCAAGAGGATGACAAAAAAGTTAGGACAGTAGTGTTTCAAGTTTTCTGATGTATGAACCACAAAGGACTTGTAACCAGCACCGGTGTCTCAATGGCCCACTAGCACTCACTAGTTGTATCATAATGTTTGTGACATTGGGGATCGGGAGTACATGGTATGGACGACAAATGTCCATCTCCCCAAAAGCGAGTCTTCACTGGACCCAGTTTGCCCAAACAAAATATGGCCGACTGGCCCTCTGTGCAATGAAAGGAAGGCAGTGCTGTGCAAAACATTGACTTTGAAGCAGAGGAGAATTAAAAGTAAACTAAGAACCCTTTTCCACTGGCTGCACACTGATTCAATTATTGAAGCACTTGTGTTTTGCCAATCACAAGGGCACCGCGGTTTACATGTTAATCGCGGTGCTCCTTTTCCAACTCATGATTGAACTCATGTTGGGAAGCACAGTATGCTGTATTTTTTCGTGTGCTTGCGATTGACTCCTACTAGCAGCCAATCGCAAGCACTCCTTAATTGTGGAGGAAAACGTATTTGTTCAATTAAAAAATTGCAATCGCTTATCAGTGCGCAATTTCCAGGGTAAAAGAACACAACATCAGGCTTATCTCATCCAAACACAAAGAAGCTATTGCTCACTCCCACACAGCACTTTTGGCATTTAAGCTGGTCTGCAGACAGCCTTGTCAGCCAATAAAAAGTGCAAACAATTGCACCTGTGTCTGCAATACCAAATCTAGTAAGAGCTAATATGGATGGCCACAGACAGTGAGAAATTTCAGTCGCACACAATCATAGATTATGTGACCAGCAGGGGGCACTGCGTGCAGGTATCCCTCTCCAAACCCCCCTCCTACTGCTGACCTGTACACTAGGAGCTGCAAAAGTAACATTTAAAAATCACAAAACACTGGGACACATGAGAGGCAGTCCCCCATTCAACATGCTACACCAAAGGGCAGCACAGGTGGACCTCAGTACTCCCACCACCAGGGAAATCACCCACAACTGCCACAGAATCAAAATGCACAAATACAAAGAAGCAATTGCTCACTCCCACACAGCACTTCTGCCATTTAAATTGGTCCGCAGACAGCGGGCATCCACCAAACTCCCAAAAAGTGTCCCAAGATGAACAAATCTGTGTCTCCGAGGTTGCGGTTGAATGAGCTCCTTTCATTACATGTTCTTAACAAGTTACATTACTTGTTGTTGTACATGTACAATACTTCCATTTTCCATCAGCGATCTCCCAAATTCTGGAAACCCATTCAGAAAACTCTTCAGTATTACTGCTAGGTAATAAACTGGAAGGAGTTAACCACCTAGCACATAAACTGATTCCGTTTATACCGATGGCAGCCCAATTGGCAGCTCATTCCTGCTCCCCAAATGAACTCTAACTATTGATCCTGTTATTAACCGAATTCATAGCACAATAACATATGAAAGAGAAATTGGTGCTGCATTCTCAGAGAACCTGGTCCCCATGCATTTCCTATGCAGATAATTAGAGTTACATGCTATTCTTTACCAGAATCTGAATCCATTTTCAAAGGTTTTGCAAGGCTTACTAAATATTGTTTGCGTGAAATGTTTCTAATACCTTGCCTGCTACTCCAGATGACCCACTGGATGGCTCTTTGTTGTAAACCATTGTTTATTGTATTTGCTGCATATTATGTTCCCTCTTGTATAACTCTACCTTACAGCCCCCTGCATGGGGGATAAAAAGCTTTGTTCCAACATTAATTTATGTTTCTGGAATAAAATGATTGAAACAACAAATATAGTAGAGTGAGAACAGTAGGCTAAAGAGCGTGTGTGATTTTGTGGTTTACCTTGCCGATGGGGTTCTTGTTTCGTGAGCGCTCGATGCAGCTGTCAGAGAAAAGGACAGCAGTCTCTGTGATCTTTTTCATTTACAGATTTTATTAAATTATTAATCAGTAGAACAAGAGCAACAGAAGAGTTATTAGTATTAGTCATGCACTAGTCACTTTCACATACACACTTCAGAGAAGGAAACTCAGAAGCCAAAGCTGATAGAAGTCTGAAGGTAGATGCTATATTCCCTCTCTCTCGCTGTCTGGCAGCAGGTCGAAGGATTTCAGTATTTGTAAAGAATGTTTTGGAGTGTGTGTCCACTGAAGTGCTAAAATTAGATTGCTATTAACGGAGATCCCAAGGTATGCCCGATATGTTGTAAAATTTCACTATACCTGTGCTCAGTTGGGCCTGAGGCATAGATTCAACCTCTACATAGTAGCTGTGACTTTTATCAAGCCAGCAAATTAACTTCTTTGAATTTCGCATGGCCTAATTATTTATCACCTTTCCTGCTAGCTCACAGTTAGTGACGATTGTCTGAAGAGATACAGATGAATACATCACTGTAAAGCTACATACAGAAATCACATGAGTATCACCTAGTCTGACAATTTATGGGTGGATTGGGCAACAACTTTATGGCTTCAATTCACAAAGCGTTATGGCATGCGGTAATGCAGAAAACAGCTGATTTACGGAACATTTATTGAAATGTCAATTCACTAGGGCTGTTACCGCATGGCAAGCTGAAATTTCCGACCAGTGAGGTAAATTACTGACTTGTAATACCTCAACACATGTCAGTATAATGTCAATTCACATAGATTTGAGCATGCGGTAAAGCAAAGAGAGATGTTCGGTATTTACCTCCAGCTGTGTGTTGGAAACTAGCAAATTGCATGCAATAGCATTGACAGACAGCAGAGAGCAGAAAGCAGAGAGCCAACAGCCCCTTCTGCTTCTCACTCCATTTGATCTGATGCACTTGCGGGCAGGACTTCAGAACCGCAGAGCTGGAGAAGGAGACATTCAAAGAGGCTTTTCTGCATCACTTTAGATGTACAGATGTGTATAGTGATACATAGAAGAGAGACCTCTAGTTGCATGTAAGCACACCTAAAGTGATGCAGGAAGCCTTTTCCTCTCTAACAAGCTTACACAGGAACAGCTAATGCAGACCGAGACCGGTCCGCACAGCTTGCTGCAGAAACCTATTCCACTTTCCATTACATACCAAGCAGGGCTTTGTGAGGTGAAGCAACATTTTTGGTAAATTACCAAACTTCTACCATACCTGTCAAAATATTTGTGAATTTGGAAAAAAAAAGTCTAAATTACTGTATGCTGTGTTTTATCGACATGTTTGGGATTTTTAATTGAAATGAAGCCTTTGTGTTTAAGTGCCTCACTTGACCTTTGGAATCGGCGCAGGAGACTTGGGTGCAGGATACAGCCTGTATGGCTTATCCTGCTCCTGCACAAATTCCCATCGAAATTAAATACTATACCCCCCTCCAGGCCACAATTGCTGGAGGCTGAATTATAGTGTTTTATAAGTAACTTCAGCTCTGCCTTCTGACGGCACTGAAGTTACTCACTGCTGCGCCAAAGTCTCTTGCGCTGGAATGGCAGTGTTCATGTCACAGGACTTTCCCTGACACTTTCTTCATCAAAATTCACCAAGCATCCCATTTCCACAAAAAGTGGAGCCAAAACCTACATGCAGTTGTAACTCCAACCGGCGTTATGCCTACAAGCATACGTTTTAAGTAAACGTTATAGTTCCTTCCTCAAAATTGTCTCAGACTAGTTATGTATGGCAGGGTGGATTATGTTACAGAGGGAAATGTCCACACTAAACAAGTAGCCTCTCTTTCTGGATTTAAACGACTCCAGGGATGGAGCTGTCTTGTTTGAGTGTGGTGAAAAGTCCCACATAGTAGGGGCAACATGACAGGGTGCTCTGGTACCAAAGGATATGAAGAGTATTCTGAGGATGATCAAATTATTGGATGCCATTTCATCAAATCCTTTAGATAGCCAGGTTCTAAACTGTGCAGAATTTACAGTAAATGTAAGTAGGTCAATTCTGAAGAGGGCTCCTCATTTTGTGGTTAACCACTGGCATTGAGTACAAACTGTAGGTTTGCAGGTCCTTATTTGGAAGGCCTGGATTTTAGCAATTTATTGGAGTGATGAATATAAAAGTGTAGCTAAACATTACCATATGTAGAGCAAGAAAATGGAATTAAAGGGAGTCATTTCTCATACCTTCTCATACCTTTTTGGAATTGAAAAAGGGAACATCTTTGTAAACAAATCTTTAGGCAAAAGACACTCTGACGTATTTCATGCTATGCCACCACCACACCCTCATCCGGCATTCCATTAAAAATCAAAATCACTTATGGAAAAGATATTTACATTTTTACTGGCCTATTCTATTACCACTATGCTTTCCTTATAGTGACCCTGTAGTGAAAGCGATACATAGCTGCCATATTTATTTCCATTTAAATCAAGCCAGCTTCCTGGCTGTCGTCCTGAGCTCTGTGGCTTCAGCAGTGTCTGGATCTCACACCCAAAACAAGCCTGCAACTAATGTAGTTAGACTTTGGTCAGAGCCAGTGGCGTAGCTAGAGATCATGGGGCCCCATAGCAAAACATTCATGGGGCCCTCAGATGGAGGCACTCTTAAGCTATGCCCCCTGCCTCTACCCTATGGATGTGAGTTAATTGAGCAATATACATTAGCATGCAATCAATATTGCACCTAATTCATGAGCACTGAGACAAAGCCAGAGGGAGGAGTAACACAAAAAAGTTTGTAGTGAATACATTAAGTACCCACTGGGCCCCCTATGCTCCAGGGCCCCATAGCAGCTGCTATGGCAGCTATGGCTATTGCAACGCCCCTGGTCAGAGCCCCTTACATGCATCCTTATTCCGAGTCAGTGGCTTGACATTAGAGGCGCATACACACGCCATATTGTTACAAACGACGGCTCCGTCAGACCCTCCCGCGGTCATTCTGCCGACAGTAGTTCGCGAGTACAGGCTGTCGGCAGACTAATAAGACTGTTTTTGACAGATCCGCTCCGCTGTTGAGATCCGCTGTTGAGCATGTGAATGGGGCTTAACAGACAAGTTTGGCAGATAGTTGGTAGGTGTGTAGGAACCTTTAGAGGCAGAGGATCAGTCAGGCCGCTAGGCAATTGGCATTGTTTAAAAAAAAAAAAAAAGTACATTTGGCAGAATCCATATCCCTCCCACTACAGGGTGTCTTTAATAATGACATTTGAAAATAATTTCAAATAAGATAATCATGCTCATTTTGGGTAGGTAAGCACATTTCATATCTGTTCATCAGGCCTAAGAGAGGGAAGACTAAGAAAGTAAGATGGATGGAAGGATTTGGTTCCAAAGAGGGGCTGTACCTCTAAAACATACAGTCAAATGCTGGCCTGTGGGCCACATCTGGCCCGAAGAGCCATCAAATTTGGTCCACAAGTAGTTTTTCCACTTTGCATTATGTTTGGACCACTCTAGACCACCCTGGAAGCTATATTGCAGGTGAAGCCCTAGATCATCAGGGAAGCCATATGGAGGAGGGAGGAGGAAAGCACTGGACATCGGGGGAACTGTATAGGGAAGGGAGGGGGCCCCAGACACCAGGGAACTGTAAAGGGGAGGGGGGCATTAGACATCAGGGAACTTTATAAGGGAGGGAGGTGGCCACTAGACATTGAGGTTGGCCCGCACTTGGTCAATTTCGCTACTCCAGTGTTCAATTTGTCCCACTTTGTATTTGAGTTTGACACCCCTACTCTAAAACAAGGACAGTTGGGACCTAGGCTTTGAAAAATTATCAGTGCAAAACAGTACTACACAGACCAATGTGAAGAGTCACTAATGCTAAATGGCTACTGATACTTATAACTTAAAACAGAACTGATTTTATGCTGTTAGAGGTTATGATTTTTTGTTTACTGAGACTGTTGTGCATCTGATTGCAAATATTCAACAGTATAAACAAGCCAGCCCAGGCAGCTGAACATCCAGTAGCAATAGCTGGAGAAACAAACTAAATCCTTTGAGCAACCTTTGTGGGGGATATCAGGAGCTGGACCTATCTGTCTGTAGCTCCTGACTATGAACCTCACTAAAGATTGTATCTGGCCAGTGACCACCTGTATCAGCTCAAAAATGAAGAATCAAGGAAAGAGCAAAATAAAATATATCTAAGAGCGACAAGGGCAACAAATTCTTCAAAAGCCTGTCTCCTAAAACCTCATATGTTTTCACTTAAATGTCGCGCCATCTGCACAATATGGTTTTCTTTAGCGTCTCTTATCATTGGATGAATGATGGAAACATTTCACCTAATTGATAGCAAATGCCTAAAACATTATATGAAAGGTAGATGCTATCGCCTCTGTTATTCTTAGAGATTATAATGTTTTTTGAAGCATTACAATCTCTATACCATGATTGACTATAAGGACAATAGCCCAGGACCAAGCTGCCCTTATTTCATGTCGTGCTCCTCTATAGACCTCAGGATGCAAACATTGGTGCTTTGTGCATTACAGTTTTGTTTGTTGTTTACCTTCAAACAAGCTAGCAATAAAAAGACATCTGTAAGCATTCCTCCTGTAGCGTGTTCTGTCCATTGCAGTGGAGCTGCAAACAAACAGTTCTGGCTTATCTTCTTGCATTCGGTTGTGCATTCGCAATAAGTCTCATTGTCATTTGCAATCGCTCTGCAGTTCTGGGCAGCTCAGGATGCTGTCATCATTCCACTAATTGCTTGTTGCAGCTGAGCTGCGGCCAGATAGCCCTGGATTTCCTGCATGCATGTTGTTACATAATACTGCATGTATTTCTTATGGGAGTCCTTTGCATTCACAACCAGTTAGCAAATGGTAATCAAGTCAGCTCAGGATTGAATAATTACCAATCAGCTGTATGGGAATTTGCATACCTGCATCCATTGGCTGATGCCAGCATAAAAGTCTGCCTCCCATTTCAGACCCTGCCCAAATGCTATGTTCATCTCTCTGAGTTGTCGTTGGGTCTATGCTGTGAAAGTTGTTATTGTAAATGTATAATGCCTTGCTCTGTATTGTCATGTCTGCTGGATATTTGCTGACCTGCGGAGGTCAGTGAAGTCCCTCTGATCCTGATAGTTAGATTCTGCCAGCACCACGTTTGTGACTGGTAGTATTCCTTCTAGCCTTGTTCTTGAGGATGAACTATAGCAGCGGTTGCCATTAGTTCGCTCCTACCTGTTAGTCTTGTCTATCTCAGTGTGAATGTCGCTGAAACAATGACTAGATTGGCTGAGCATTCCGTTTGTCTGTCTGTTGTCTTTCTTGTTAATTATCATTACTTATGCTTTAGCTAGTGAGTTATTTGAGAGCTACATTTCATATATTGCGCATCAGCACGATATATATGTACTCTAGTCAGTAAGTCTTGTACTTTGTAGTTATATATCTTGTAATATTCTAGTAATATAATTGAAGTAACATCTATTGTAATATTGTATTGTGTACCGACCTTTGCCTGCCTCTCGACTACGAATCTGCCTAATCCTTCCTATACGACACTTCTGAATTAATGTGTATGACCCAAATCTGTTACCGACTACGTCTGTTGTGTATTGTATCACATAGCATCTAGCCTGATAGGCGGCCCAGAGCTGCATTTGCTCTGGGCAATCTTGCTCCCTTATACAAATATTTGCAAAGTGCGCTCCTCACTGTAATCTTAATTCACTTAATCCTATTCCTTTCCTGGTGCGCTATACTTAATAAGGGTTGTGTATACCCTATGAATGTTCAATCTAAATGAAAGTTGGCGCTCAACAGGTGTTCCTCATATCATACAAATCAGCCTATATAGCACTATACAATATTGGATGACTATCCCAGGACAGTCCACAAGTTATTATGCTCCTAAGGCAAGCAGAAAGTTGACCTTAGTAAATTCCTTACACCCTCTCAGAAGCAAAAACAGACTTCAGTATATGATATTTATATCAAAAGTCCAAGTTTCCAAGTCCCATTCCAATATGAGCTGAGAATGTCATATAAACACAGTAATCCTTTGAAATCCACTATTTGTGCAGCAATTACGCTCACCAGATTGTGGTGCCAATCGTGACAGTTGGCATAAATCACATTCGGCCCAGCCAGTTATAATCCTCAGGTCTCCTACACTTGCATCGATTTTTTCAGCAGGATTCCAATCAGTTCATGCAAAACAGGAAAAAGATAGCTCCTTTGGTGCAATACGTAATCCTCAGTATACACCACCTGTGTACCACACACTCCTTCACCATCAAGCACCCGGTGTCCACACTGCACTTCCCAGGTAACGATATCAAACGCTAGCCTCTTACCAGATGCTATGGCTGACCCTCAACGACCAGCATCAAAGTTTGTAGGGCTGTATACAATCCTCAAAGTGGCTTTCTCAGCGTCACTGCACTTGGAGCTTCTACCAGTGGTGCGGAGCACAGCCGCCCTATGCCCGTGCCATCACTCAACGATCCTCCGGTCCCCTGCAGCGCCTAAGTTTCGTTTTCCCCCAACTGGCCAGTTTATTGCCACTGCGCCTGCGTGTCCCTGGCCATGTGCATCCTCGATCATGCTCCCTTCACCATGAGTGTCCTGATATGCGGCTTGCGTCCGGAGCTGGGGGAAAAGGTTAGATAGTAACAAAATTAGATTGATTTTTAACTTGTACATTGGCTTTTTGGCTCACTTACAATCTGGTGAGCGTAATTGCTGCACAAATAGTGGATTTCAAAGGATTACTGTGTTTATATGACATTCTCAGCTCATATTGGAATGGGACTTGGAAACTTGGACTTTTGATATAAATATCATATACTGAAGTCTGTTTTTGCTTCTGAGAGGGTGTAAGGAATTTACTAAGGTCAACTTTCTGCTTGCCTTAGGAGCATAATAACTTGTGGACTGTCCTGGGATAGTCATCCAATATTGTATAGTGCTATATAGGCTGATTTGTATGATATGAGGAACACCTGTTGAGCGCCAACTTTCATTTAGATTGAACAATCTTGCTCCCTTGTTCATTACTCCTGTGTCCATCTGTGGAGCCTCTTCCATTATCCAGCTCTTAAAGAGACTCTGTAACAAATTGTTTATCTTTATTTCTTCTATGCTATAAGTTCCTATGCCTTTTCTAATGTGGTCTGGCTTACTGCAGCTTTTCCTAATTGCACAGTAGCTGTGTTATCTCTGTTATATGATCTAATCTTCTCTCTATAGTCGGCACAGTCAGGCTGAGGCAGTCAGACTGGAATGTGCAGGGCTGCTTGTGATTAGCTAGAAGCTGTACACACCCCCTGCAGGCTCTGTGTGACTAACACACTCTGCTTAGCTGAGCCTATTAGAAGCTGGTTAGTTTGTTTGTAAACACTGCCTAAAACTGGCAATTACAAGCCAGGTTTGCAGCAGAGAATGGCAGAAACAGCACAGAGGGGACCAGGAGCACATAATGAATAGAATGGTATGCTTTTTATTGTAAGAATTTCAGAGTACAGATTCTCTTTAAAGAGTAACTGTTAGCCCCCAAATTGAAATTTAAAACACTATTGCAATGTTTTATCTATTATATAAGTGAGCCAAAAAGCCAATGTACAAGTTAAAAATCAATCTAATTTTGTTACTATCTAACCTTTTCCCCCAGCTCCGGACGCAAGCCGCATATCAGATACTGTAGCATGCAGAGCATGCCTATGTCTGGCCGACCCCCCTCTCCCCCCCAGGACCAGGTGCCAATATATTCTCCCCACCGCAGCTGACCGCTCTGACAGGGAGACAGAGCGGCAGCACTTCCAGAGCAGCACCGCAGAGCAGCCGCCGCCGAGTCACATGTGAGAGAATCACATGTGAGAGAGATGCACGGCGCTGGCTGCTCTGCGGTGCTGCTCTGGAAGTGCTGCCGCTCTCTCCGTGTCAGAGCGGTCAGCTGCAGTGGGGAGAATATATTGGCACCTGGTCCTGGGGGGGAGAGGGGGGTCGGCCAGACATAGGCATGCTCTGCATGCTACAGTATCTGATATGCGGCTTGCGTCCGGAGCTGGGGGAAAAGGTTAGATAGTAACAAAATTAGATTGATTTTTAACTTGTACATTGGCTTTTTGGCTCACTTATATAATAAATAAAACATTGCAATAGTGTTTTAAATTTCAATTTGGGGGCTAACAGTTACTCTTTAAGCCTCATCTACACGCGTAGATGAGGCTGCGATCCGGCGGCTCGATTAGCCGCCGGATCGCCTCTTCCGCGTACCCGCGCGTGCTCGCCGCGTCCCCGCTCGCCGAGTGTGCGCCGCACTCGATTCCCCGCTCGTCCTCGCCGGTGCCGCTTATCTTCCGCTCGATTCCCTGCCATTGTCCCCTCGCAGGGAGCGAGCAGGGAATCGGCGGAAGCAAGATCCGTCCTGTTGGATCTTATCAATCGAGCCGCATCAGCGGCTCGATTGATAAGGAGCATCGCGGCCGCATCTACGTGTGTAGATGCGGCTTTAGCCTTGTTGCGCTGGGTGGTCAGAAGGTATGACCCCCCCAGCATTACAACATCATCCTTTAATATTACCCAAAAAAGCCCTCAACAGTTTTCTTATATGTATCTCTCTCTGCAGAGAAGATTAAAGAATTCCACAAAGCATGAAATAAACATATCTTCTGATTTATATCAGTGAGGGCTAGTTCAAAGTGCTGCTCTCAGTTGCGTTGCAGAATAATTCTGCATATCCAATAGTTCTATGGGCCTGTTCACAGTACTGAGTTGTAACTGATCACGTTATTCTAACTCGCTGCATGCAGGCTTTGAGCTTGATTCACAAAGGTGAAAAGCCCATTATCACGCCTAAACTCAGTTTAGGAGTGATAAAATAAGCTTTACGCGCGTAAAGTTTACGCGCACGACATCATTAATCCCTATGCGACGTTTCGCGCGCACCGGACTTTGCGCGCGCAAAACTTTACGCGCAAAACTTTGCACGCGAGTTTTTCCCTCAAAGCGGTGCTAACCTACTTAGTGCAATGCTTATCATGCCCAAAAGTCTTCAGGCGTGCTAACTAGGTTAGCACCGCTTTGTGAATCAAGCCCCTTGTATTACAGTGTATGTCCAGTCTCCATTGCAGTTCAGTCATTATATAGAACATGAGCTTAAGGCCCGGTTCACATTAGCATTTGCCAACGGAACTGGCCATACGGTTCCGTGGTCCGTTCCGCTGAGCGGACGAAAAAATTCTGCAGGACCTAGTTTTCCGGACCGTTTCGCTCAGAAGAACGGAAACGGAAGGTTTTGCAGCATGTAGGAACCAATGAAAAGGTATGTTTTACAGCACACTGGCTGTAAAACGGACCATTTTCACCGGATCCAGCTGGCCTGATCCGTACGTCCGGTTCTGTAAAAAAACGCTAATGTAAACCGGGCCTTATGCAACTGACCACTGTGAACCTAGCCTAAGGTTACATTAACAGTGCCAACATGCTTTGCTACACAACACAGCTAAAAATGCAACGCAAAGTAGCAAGTAACATGGTTGTGGTGGCATGCGATGTAACGGAGGCATAAGAATCAAAATAGCATCATAGGTGTGCGACGTTTGTGTTGCACATTTGAGAGTATAAAGCACCGCCTTTTTAAAAACAGATGCGCGCATGTGCAATTCCTATAACCTAGTGCGACGCAGCGCAAAACTTCAAACATGCAAGCGTTACTATAGACTAACATTGAACGTGACAATGCATAATTTGCATAAATGCAGAGCAGGATATGCGTTATTTTTACGTATCTCGTTGACGCGCATCGCACCGCATGCACTATGAACGTCGCACTGACTTTTCATTGATGTGCGATATTCTCCATTAAAATAACCTTCGTCATGACGCAATGCAATGGAGCACTGTGAACGTAGCCTTAGGGTACTTTCACACTGAGACATTGCATTGTGATGCACTGCTTATTGCTCTATAATGCTGTGCAATTCAAAGTCTGTGAACAGTTCAAACCTCATGAGTTGTGAATGATGTGATGCAACAGATTCCATTGTTACAACACAGAACAGGCAGTGTGTTGGTAGAAACACACACATTGACACGCACAATGTCAGTTAGTGAATTTGCGCATTGGTCAGTTGCTTCTTTGCATGTTATATCGCATTACACCGCAAATGTTGTTTTTGGTTGCGTTAGGGTACTTTCACACAATACATTATGCGTTGCGCAGCCTGAAAAATCGCATAAAGCAATATTGATAAAAATTTGCATCGCTCGTTGCTGCTGCAATGCAGTGCACACATTTCACCTCACTTGTGGTTGTACCATAACCGTATCTGCTGGCGTTGGCTGTAATGCAAAGTCTAGCGGAAATCAATGCAGTGTGAAATACAGCAGTGTAGAATTGCTATTGGAATATAATTGCATTGCAATGCGATTATATTGTCTGTTGTGCCGCAATG